>NC_064817.1:12145242-12445242 GCF_023721935.1 Panthera uncia | reverse complement strand
AAAAGCCTATTTCTACAGGTGATGAAATCACAGGTACGACTACAACTGTGGTTTGTTGCCTGCACACACAATAGAAGGAAATGCCTGGTTTCAGTTAGGGGTTGGTACAAATAAAAATGTATACCTTTCCACATCTAAATCCACAGACCCCTGAAATGGGCCCAGGCCTGCTTTCGTGTATTCCAGGCAGGAGTGGGCATGCAGGGCGTTCATATGTGCTTTTCGGCTTTTTTTCCTGCCTCCTACTAGTTTAGAGGAAAAACAAATTGCCTAAAGACTAAAACTGACAATACATGACAAGGTAATATATTTGCCAGTTCTACTTGGCATAAGAAAATGAATTATGCATGTTTTTTAAAAAGATAAAGAAATTTTAAATGACTGGTTGGGCAAAAACATCCATATTTTCAGGCCCCCAAAAGCTGAACAGAGTAATTTTCTGCTTCAGAAAACTCTGGAAGGCAAGTGAGGTACAAAATTCCTAAGGTGACACATACCCCCAATAATTCTCACTTCCTGGTATCTATGCTTTTGAATTATCCTCTCCCCTTCAGTGTAGACAAAACCTGTGACTTGCTTCTAAACAAGAAACAAAAGTTGTCCACCAAAAGGCGATGAGGGATCACACTCCTCTAAGCCAACTGGAGAAAGAGACTCTCCTTAAAGAAGCCAACAGCCATATTATGAATTGCCTGTGGAAAGAGTCATGTGGCAGGGAACTGCAGGCGGCCTCTGGTAGTTGAAAGCTTCAGTCCTAAAATCACAAGGAACTGAATTCTACTAACAACTACATGAGCTTGGAAGATGTCCCCGAGCTCCACAAAGGAATGCCACCCAGTCAATGCCTTCATTTCAGCATGTGAAATCCTGAGCTGAGGACCCAATTAAGCCATGTCAGGACTCCTGACCAAAAGAAACAATGAGATAATAAATATGTGTTGTTTTAAGGTGCAATTCAAATTTATGCAAGGTCATTATAGAGCAATAGATAATTAATGCAGTAACCAATAGAGAGGATGACCAACCATCCCAATTTGGCTGCGACAGTCCAGCTTTGAAAACAGAGAGTCCCATGCCCCAGGAAACCCCTCAGTCCTGAGCAACCCAAGCTGGTTAGTTGCTGCTACGATCTGAATGTGTGTCCCCCACAAAATACATATATTGAAATCCTAATGCCCAATGTGATGGTATTAGGAGGTAGGGCCTTTGGGAGGTGCTTAGCTCATAAGGGTAGAGCCCTCATGAATGGGATTTAATGACTTATCAAAGAGGCTCCAGAGAGATCCCTACCCCTTTCCACCATGCGAGGACACTGCAAGAAGGTGCCAGCCATGAACCAGGAAAGGGACCCCTCACCAGAAAGCAAACATGCTGGCACCTTGATCTTGGACTACCAGCCTCCAGAACTTTGGGCAACAAATTTCTGTGGTTTATAAACCACCCAATCCGTAGTATTTGTTTTGTTTTTTGCTTTTTTAAGATAAAGTCATATTTATTATAATAGTGTATGACATGTTGCAATCATATATGTTAGATGTTATTTCCCTCCTAGCAGTTTTGTTAAATAGCAGGCAGAGAAAACAAAACTGATCGACTGGTAACAGAGCTTTAAGTGAACAAGGTCTTGGATCATGCTATGTAAGCAATTCCATCTTCAGTTACAGATTTTTCATAGTTCTATAGTTTGTGTGATACTTGTTATAGCAGCCTAAATGGACTTAGTTGTCCACCAAAAGACCATGTACTCAAGAAAAGAATGATGTAGGGGCCCCTGGGGGGCTCAGTTGGTTAAGCGTCCAACTTCAGCTCAGGTCATCATCAGTTCATGAGTTAGAGCCCTGGATTGGGCTCTCTGCTGTCAGCACAGAGCCTGCTTCAGATTTTCCGCCCCCACCCCCCCTCTGCCCCTTCCCAGCTAGTGCTCTCTCTCTCTCTCAAAAATAAACATTTAAAAAAAACTTAAAATCAAATCTTGAAAAAAAAAAGGAAAAAAAGAACAGAATGATATAAATATAAAACCCTAGATACTTGCCTTTGCGAAACAATGAGAAATTTTGAAAAAAATCTGGAAAGGAGCCAAACCCTCTTTAAAAAGTTACTGACAATTAACGAAACAACTCAACATTTCCTGACGACCAATTTTCTATACCCTTAAAGTAGGACAGTCCCCAGTTATGCATGTGAAACTAGGCCAATATTCAAATCCATCTTACATTATTTTTTAAGTAATCTCTAACCCAACTCGAGGCTTGAACTCACAACCTCACCATCAAGAATCTCACGCTCCACCAACAGAACCAGCCCAGGCACCCCCATCTTGTATTTCTAGTCTTCACTTTGCTGCCTTTTCAATCTCCCTGTTGGTTTGTCCAATTATTCTAAATCAGTCTCAAACACGTTCTCTGCCACTAGCTCGATTGTATGGAACCATCATTCAGTCTTGCCATTTGACCAAAGACCACATATACCTTTTCTGCCCATATTAAACCTCTCCATGTTCCCTTCACCTGACCACTCCCAGGTTCCTACTTTAAAGATAAACACTATGAGGGGTACCTGGGTGGCTCAGTTGGCTGAACGTCCGTCCAACTCTTGATTTCAGCTCAGGTCATGATCTCACAGTTTATGAGTTCAAGCCCCGAGTCAGGCTCTGTGCAGACAGCACAGAGCCTGCTTGGGATTCTCTCTCTCTCTCTCTCTCTCTCTCTCTCTCTCTGCCCCTCCCCCACTCATGCGCGCACATGCGCACGCACACACACACACTCAAAATAAACAAACGATTTTTAAAAGTAAAATAAAATTGAGGCACCTGGGTGCCTAGATGGCTCAGTCAGTTGGGTGGCCAACACAGCTCAGATCATGATCTCACCGTTCATGAGTTCGAGGCCCACGTCTGGCCCTGTGCTGACAGCTCACACCCTGGAGCCCGTTTCAGATTCTGTGTCTCCCTCTCTCTTGGTCCCTCCCCTGCTCGCTCGTGTTCTCTCTCTCTCAAAAATAAACATTAAAAACAATGGAGCCTGGGTGGCTCAGTCGGTTAAGCGTCTGACTTTGGCTCAGGTCATGATCTCATGGCTCCTGAGTTCAAGCCCCACGTCCGGTTCTCTGCTGACAGCTCAGAGCCTGGAGCCTGCTTCGGATTCTGTGTCTCGCTTTCTCTCTCTGTCCCTCCCCCAGTCACGCTCTGTCTCTCTCAAAAACAAACAAACATTAAAAAAATTTAAGAATATCAGTGTGTAGAGGGACCTGGGTGGCTCAGTCGGTTAAGCGTCCGACTTCAGCTCAGGTCATGATCTCACAGTCTGTGAGTTCAAGCCCCTCATTGGGCTCTGTGCGGACAGCTCAGAGCCTGAATCCTGCTTCAGATTCTGTGTCTCCCTCTCTCTCTGCCCCTCCCCTGCTCATGCTCTGTCTCTCTCTGTCTCAAAAATAAATAAAAACATTTTTTAAAATTTTTTAAAAAAGAATATCAGTGTGTATTTCACTGCCTATAAAGAAGCTTTTGATATTTGTATGCATTTAGTACAGTCCCCAAGTCATGTGCCATTCTATAGAAATTAAAATGCCACCTATTTTCCTTAGGCATAAAGGCCTCTACAGCACCATAATGATGAGTCATTGTAAGAATAAGTAATGAAGATTTTTAAAAAGGACACATAAACGAACTAGAGCTATATGTGTCCACAAAGATGAATCCCAAAAACCTAACAATGAGAGGAAAAGCGAGTTGCAGAAGGTTACAGAGTAGGAGCTCCTAATTTTAAGTTGAAAAGCCATACAAAATATATTGTTTTAGTGACATACATACACACACACTATACACACACACGATATATACACATATAATAAAAGTATTAACATTTTTTTCAATTCATGCACACCAAATTCAGGACAACAGTAACCTCTGGGGCTGGGAGGGAGGAGAATGGGACCTGAGAAGGAGGTCACAGGAAACCTTCACACTAAATGAACTATTTTACTGATTTGTTGGGTAATCCTCTAAATTTTGCACTCTTCAAGTATTTTTTTAGAAAAGAGTCAACAAGCAACTATAATGCAAATGTCCCTCTTTTAACGAAACAATGGTTTGGCTCTGGAACTTCCTATATCTGCTGGCATTCTTTCTTTTTTACAAAAAAAGAATTACTATCTCAAACAGCATACATTCTTAGTTACTGTTTTAGTGTTCTGGCCTCTATCCCCTTCCAGTGTATGTTACAAAGGGATATGATATAAAGATGCAAAAATAGAAAACTGCTTTATTAGCATTTTTAAAAAATAGTTCTAGCAAATAGTCTAACAATGGGGAAAAGTTCATAAGAATTTGTCTTTTACCCTACAGTTTTCTTTAATGATTAAACAGTTGCTTCAATGAATTACAAGACAACCTTTAAATACGACTTCTTCCCAAAGCTGAGTCCATGCCCAGGAATTTTTTAAAAATCCCCTACTTCTAACAGCTTTATTTTACTTGTTTACCTCAATCAAAGCTGCTTAAATAATCAGACATTATTTATTGGCTTTTTTTCCAATGCAATGATTTCCCCTGGTATTACAGAATCAGCAGTGTTTTATGTCTAAGAGTTAACTATCAAGTCAGAGAAAGATAAATACCATATAATCTCATTTACATGTGGAATCTAAAACCAAGCAAACAAACCTGAATTCATAAATACAGAAGATGGGGGGAGGGGGTGGTGAAAGTGATCAAAAGGTACAAACTTCCAGTTATAAAACAAGTCATGGGGATGTAATGTACAAAATGGTGACTATAAATAATATGATATTGTATATTTGAAAGTTGCTAAGAGAGCATGTCATAAAAATTCTGATCACACACAAAAAAAATTTATAACTATGTGTGGTGACAGATCTAGATTTACTGTGGTGATCATTTCACAAAATATAAAAATATCGAATCATATTGTATACCTGAAACTTGCATTTTTATATAATAGATATTCAATATATAATGTTACATGTTCATTATATCCCAATTTAAAAAATAGACTATTTCAAAACAAAAGAGTTAACTATCATTAAAATGAAAACAAATTATGACTACTTCAAATATGCACAGCATTCCCCGAGACTAACACATTATACTAACAGAAAGATATAAGCCTATATAGGGGTGCCTGGGTGGCTCAGTCAGTTGAGTGTCTGACTTCCAGCCCAGGTCATGATCTCACGGTTCATGGGTTCAAGCCCCTCATTAGGCTCTGTGTTGACAGCTCAGAGCCTGGACCCTGCTTTGGGTTCTGTGTCTCCCTCTCTGCCCCCCCCCCCCCCCCGCCCCGCTCATACTCTGTCTCTGTCTCTCTCCCTCTCAAAAATACAGTAAACATTTAAAAATTGTTATAAATAAGTCTGTATAGTTTATTGAAGTCTATATATAGTTTATATAAGTTTATGTAAGTCTGTATAGTTTACATAAGTCTATATAGTTTAAATTCATCAAATACAATACTTGCTAGTTAAGGTAGATATTTTATTCCTAAAGGTTATATTTCCTTTTTTCTTTTTTTTTTTTTTTTTTTGAAAGAGAGAACATGTGCGAGTGGAGGAGAGGGGCAGAAGAACAGGGGGAGAGAGAATCACAAGCAGGCTCCATGCCCAGTGCAGAGTCCAATGCACAGAGCTCAAGGCAGGGCTTGATCTCAGGACCCCAAGATCACAACCTGAGCTGAAATCAAGAGATGGACACTTAACTGACTAAACCACCCGGATGCCCCTCTTTTTTTTTTTTAGGTCAACTCTACACCCAATGTGGGGCTTGAACTCATCACCCCTAGATCAAGTCACATGCTCTACCAACTGAGCCAGCCAAGTGCCCCTCTAAAGGTTATATTTTAAAATGTCTCATAATCAAATAAACTGAAGAATAAAAAACATTTACGTTGGAATGTAAATTCCATGAAGACAGGGATTTGTGTTTGATTCATTGCTGTAACCTCAGGACCAAGAACTGTGAAGTTATGTGCAATCGATACTCAAATACATGTCAAACCTAAACCTGATTCCCACCACACTACCCTATACCTTCTAGTAAAATGCTGGCCTTTCAATACCAATAAAATACTTCCCAAGTGAGAAACCAATCACTCTAACATTTGTAGTTCTTTGTCTTAAAAACTGTTACTCAGATAGCCATATTTTCTTTTTCTAATTTTAAAGGGTTTTGTTCTAACATTTTTCAACTAGTACTGAAATCTGGCTTCTAAAATAAATCAGCACATGAATACAAATACTCTAAGGGTACCTGGGTGGCTCAGTTAAGCGTCCGACTTCATCTCAGGTCATGATCTCGCCATTTGTGAGTTGGAGCCCTGCATCGGGCTCTGTGCTGACAGCTCAGGGCCTGGAGCCTGCTTTGGATTCTGTGTATCTCTCTCTGCCCCTCCCCCACTCATGCTCTTTGTCTCTCCTTCAAAAATAAATAAACATTTTTTTAAAAATTTAATAATACTCTAAAAGTAAAGACCAAAAGGCCTTTTTTTAAAATAGGCTACTATAATGCATTAAAATATAATTCAAGGGGCGCCTGGGTGGCTCAGTCAGTTGAGCGTCCGACTTCAGCTCAGGTCACTATCTCGCGGTCGGCGAGTTCAAGCCCCGCGTTGGGCTCTGGGCTGATGGCTCAGAGCCTGGAGCCTGCTTCCGATTCTGTGTCTCCCTCTCTCTCTGCCCCTCCCCCGTTCATGCTCTGTCTCTCTCTGTCTCAAAAATAAATAAACGTTAAAAAAATTTTTTTTAAATAAATAAAATAAAATAAAATAAAATAAAATAAAATAAAATAAAATAAAATATAATTCAAGATGGCAAATAAGCATATGACATGATGCTCAACATCAGGTCATTAGGGAATTGCAAATTAAAACAACAATGAGATATCACGGCATTCCTACGGTCAAAATCAAAACCACTGATATCATTAAATGCTGGTGAGAATGTGGAGAAACATGAACTCTCATTCATTGCTGGGAGGAATTGCAAAATGGTACAGCCATTTCAGAAGATGGTTTGGCAGGTTCCCAAAAAACTAAAGATACTCTTACTGTATGATCCAGCAATCACACTCCTTGGTAATTACCCAAAGGAATTCAAAACTTGAAGTCCACACAAAAACCTGCACACAGATATTTATACCAAGTTGATCCATAACTGCCAAAACTTGAAAGCAACTAAGACATCTTCCAGTTGATGAATGGATAAACTGTGGTACATCCAGACAATGGAGTATTTATTCAGTACTAAAAAGAAATGAGCCATCAGGCTATGAAAAGACATGGAGGAATCTTAAATGCATATTATTAATGAAAGAGGCCAATCTGAAAAAATTACATACTGTGTTTTTCCAACTATATGACATTCTGAAAAATGTAAAACTATGGAGACAGTAAAAGTACCAGTGGCTGCCTGGGGTTGGGCATAAAAGGAAGGGATGACTAGGCAGAGCAAAGAGGATTTTTAGGGCAGTGAAACTATTCTGTACACACTCATGTCATTATACATTTGTCCAAACCCATACTATGTTCAACACCACAAGTGAACCATAATGTAAACTATGGACTCTAGTTGATTATTGATATGTCAATGTAGGCTCACCAACGGTAACAAATGTACTACTCTGGAGGGGAGTATTCCTAACGGGGGAGGCAGTATGTGTGTGTGGCCAGGGTGTATATGGAAACACTATGTACCTTTCCCTCAATTTTGCTATGAAACTAAAACCGTTCTAAAAAATTAAGTCTTAATAAATATATATTTTTAGTAATTTTTTTATGTTTATTTATTTTTGAGAGATAGAGAATGCAAGTGGGGTAGGGGCAGAGAGAGAGGAAGACAGAGAATCCAAAGCAGGTCCCCATACTGCCAGCACAAAATCCAACATGGGGCTCGAACCTGCAAACCGGGAGATCATGACCTGAGCTGAAGTCAGATGCTCAACCGACTGAGTCACCCAGGCACCCCAATAAATAAATAAATAAATATATATATATATATATATATATATATATTTTTTTATCACAGAATGTACAACACCCAGAGCGAACCTTAATGCAAACGATGGACTTTGGGCAATAATGGTATCTCAATGTCGATTGTAACAAACATACCAACCTGGTGAGGGATGTTGATAATGGGGGAGGCTGTGCACGTGTGCTAGAAGGTGATATATGGGAATTCTCTGTGCCTTCCCCACAATTTTGCTGTGAACCTAAAACTGCTCTGAAAAAAATTAATTTATATATATATATATTTCAACAGAAAAAAAAATCCCTAAGATAACTCACTTCCATGACAAGTAACAGGTATAGTTTATTTTTACTTTACAAAATTAAGTATTTAAAAAAAATTTAACACTTATTTTTGAGACACAGAGAGAGACAGAGTGTGAGCAGGGGAGGGGCAAAGAGAGGGGGAGACACAGAATAGGAAACAGGCTCCAGGCTCTGAGCTATCAGCACAGAGCCCAACGTGGGGCTCAAACTCAAGAACTGTGAGATCGTGACCTGAGCTGAAGTTGGACAATTAACCGACTAAGCCACCCAGGCGCCCAGTAAAAAATTAAGTATTTCTGAAAAACACTTACTCCGGGTAAGACTTACGCCCTGCCTGAAACATTATGGCAATTTTTTTAAGTTTATTTATTTTGAGAGAAAGAAGGAAAAAAAAAAAACACTAGGCAGGGAGGGGCACAGAGAGGGAGAGACAGAATCCCAAGCAGGCTTCGAGCCATCAGTGCAGAAACTGACATGGGGCTTGAACTCAGGAACCCATGAGATCATGACCTGAGATGAAATCAAGAGTCAGATGCTTAACCGCTTATCCAACTGAGCTACCCAGGCGCCCTTCATTATGGTAATCTTAATTGTATGCTTATTAAAAAAATAATAATCTGGCTGTTACCATAGAAACTACCAGGGATGGTAGCGCCATGATTTGAGCAGTTATACCTGTTGGTCCACTTAATTCTGAACTTACAAGTTCCTGTTTAAGGGAAAGGCTAAAAACGTCCACATTTGTTTTAAAGAATGGCTAATACACTCATGGGGAAATGCAAATTGAGTTAAATGGAGCACACACGAGCGCACACACACATCAAAATATGACATGCCATGCCACACCCCACCCCACCCCACCCAAATGGTTGGTAAAAATTAGGTGGCTACTGGCTGCTAGCTTTGTTTGAATCTCTCTGATTACATTTCCCTGTCCAGGATGCCTTTGATGTTAATTTTCACCTGTATGAAGAATACTGGATAATTGCAATTGTTAGGTTAATGGGGAAGATGTATTTTGTTTTGCTGAGCTGAATAAGAGAGCTTAAAGCTCTGAGAAATTACTGCAAGAAAACTTCTAGGCCTCTCCCCCTTTGCCGATATCTGAAACAGTCTTCTGCAAGCAGAAGACATCAAGAATATAACCTCATGGGGCGCCTGGGTGGCTCAGTCAGATAAATATCTGACTTCAGCTCGGGTCATGATCTCACGGTTCGTGGGTTCAAGCCCCACATCGGGCTCTGTGCTGACACTTCAGAGCCTGGAGACTGCTTGGGATTCTGCGCCTCCCTCCCTCTCTCTCTGTCCCTCACCCGTTGGCATTCATTAGATCTCTCTCTCAAGAATAAATAAACATTAAAATTTTTTTTTAAAAAAAGGATATAACCTCGTTCATGCAAATGCACTGTGACTTGGGTTCTTTCTAAATCATATATACCTAAAGGGAACATGGATTCTAACACCAGGAAAGCCTCCTCCCCAATTCCTTAGGAGTGGTAAACCAACTCATTCACATTTAACATGCCCACCTTCTTTTACCACATTCCATGTATTACTGACTACAAAATAAGCCTTAACAGATGCCCAGCTGTCATTTATTTGCTGTATGGACTCAATCACTTATTTCTTTTTCAGTTAAGAAGCTGTAACAGCATTTAATATATTTATATGCTTGGGAATATTCTGAGGGCCACAAGTAATGACCATGGTTTGTGTTTTAATACACTTTTTGTCTACCTAGTTCAGCTCAACCATGGAATGGTAACCGCAAAACTTTCTGCATATCAAGGACTTTTTTTTAAGGTTTTTTGGTTGTTTTTTTTTTTGAGACAGAGAGAGGGAGAGAGAGAATCCAAAGCAGACTCCATGCTGTCAGTCCGGAGCCTGACACGAGGCTCGAACTCACAGTAAGATCATGACCTGAGCCAAAACCAAGGGTCCAATACTCAACCAACTGAACCACCCAGGTGCCCCTAATCAAGAACTTCTTTAAGGCATAAACAGCCATGCTAAGTTCTATGAATACTAATTACATTTTCAGAAATCCCCTCTAAAAGGTCAAAGATTACAGAATGGCTAAAGTTATGCTCACAAACATATAGGCATATGTATGCTCCAGTAGTATAAAGCACAAAACAAACCTTACAAACACAGTGATATTGCAAGTGAACCATAAAACCCTCACTAATCCTGTGGAACTAGATTCTAAAATACCACTCCCCACTCTAAATATTCAATCGATGTTAACTTTCATACTAACTACTGCTTTTAAGAAAAGCTTCGTTTCCATGCACCCTAATGTTTATAGCAACATTCTTTACAACAGCCAAGATATGGAAGCAGCCCAAGTGTCCCTCAATTGATGAATGGATAAAGAAGATGTGAGATACAGATATAACATACTGTCATAAAAAGGAATGAAATCTTTCCATTTAAGAGTATAATGCTAAGTGAAATAAGTGAAAGAAAAATACCATATGATTTCACTCATATGTGGAATTTAAGAAACAAAACAAATGAGCAAAGGGGAAAAGGAGAGAGAAATCAAGAAACAGACTCTAAATTATAGAAAACAAACAGAGGGGAGGGGGTTGGGGGATGGGGTGAAATAGGTGATGGGGATTAAGGAGTGCACTTGTCCTGATGAGCACAGGGTGATGTATGGAAGTGTTGAATTACTATATTGTACACATGAAACTAATTTAACGCTGTATGTTAATTACTGGAATTAAAAACTTTAAAAAAATAATTTTAAAAAGCTTCAATTCACGTTTGAGGCTTCATATTAAGAATCTTACTGTGAAAACCTGGTGACATCAAAAGATAATGCTTACCAAGTAGTCCTTCTCCAAGCAAAGCACAAAATAAAGCATCTGCTGTGGACTATCCCCTCCTCCTTTTCCAGGTATAGAGCAGTCAAAAGGAGATAGCTATGATACACATTACTTTCCAGTTCTATTTCAAGTCCAAGTAGTAAGATGGGAAACTACAGCTGTCCCCCATGGTGGACATCTGGGGTCCATCTCTAGCCCTAAACAGTAAGCTTGGCTTTGCCTTGACAAACGTCCTCTTGCAGCCCTTTGTCCCTGCTCTGCAACTTATTAAGGCTTTCCAGTTTAATACCAAAATTCAGAAATACGTTAGTAAGCAAATACATATAGATGGGTATACGTTTACATGTATAGAGGGCGAACAACATTCAGTTCTGGGCCCCCTGCTCTACATACATACATACATACATACATACATACACACACACACACACACACACACACACACACACTTCAAGTTCAAATCCCAGCAAGGCACCCCGGGCGCCTACCCCTTTCTACTCACCCAGCAGAGGGAAAAGCAGGAGCAGCGAGCAGAGGTTAAACCAAACACCAGCCAAAACAAACACCACTTCCAGAACAAGGCAAACTTTGGGTCTGGGCGGCTGCAGAGCCCCAGCAATGGCCGGGGGAGGGGAAGGAGTGTCAGTCTGTCTCAGGAGAAGAAGACGGGGAGCGCACCCAGCACTCCTGAGCTGAGGAGGAGGCTGGTGTGTTCCCCGGGGGACAAGGGCGTCGCCACCATCCCCGACTTCGACCTGGCCGAGGCGTCCAGGTCCCTGGGCAGCCCCATCGCCCCACCCCGCCCCCTTGTCCCCACAGAAATGGTCCCCACAGACCGTCAGTGGCAAGATGAGCGGGGACTTACCTGGTGCAACGTCTCGGCGGGCAGCTGTGACGCCCGGAATAGGTCGGCCACAGGGCCCGCGGCTGCGGTGGCCGCGCTGGGGACGGCTCTGGCGGTCTCAGGGGGCCCGGACCCGGGGCCCCCGCCTGCGGCGCCGGCGGCGGCGCAACGCGCGAAGAGCTCGGAGTAGCACTGCTGCTCGCCCTCGCTCAGCAGCAGAGGCGGCCCAGAGCCGCAGCCCCCGCCCGCCGCCGCCTCCATGGGGCCTGGAAGGGAGTCCGGGGGAGCACCGTCACCGGCTAAGTAACCGCCGCCTTCGCCTCAGTCTCCGCCGCCTCGGTCTCGGTCTCGGCCTTGGCCGCCGCCGCCGCCGCCACCGCCCCCACGCCCCGCAGCTGCCGCGCCGCCGTTTCCTCCCGGCGCGCGCCGGCCCCGCCCCCGGACTTGAATGTTGTGCCTCCGCCGCGCGGCACATGGAGACAGGCGCGGGACGGACCAATCGCAGCCTGGGATCGCACCCCGGCCCCGCCCCCGCCGTCCGCCCCGCCCCGCGCCCCGCCAGGTAACTAACTCCGCGGGCCGCCCTCCTCGCAGCCGGTCACCTGCCCCGCCCGCACTCCCCAGGCCTGGAGGGCGGGGGCCAGTCCCAGGCGCGCCCACCCAGCCTGGGAGAGGTGCCTTTGGCTCTCCGCCCCGGCTGGGAAGGGAGGCATCTAGACCCACCTGGAGTATGGCGCTTTTCAGGGGGCGGAGAAAACTGTGATTTCTCCCTAGAATGCTGGAGCAGGTGCGGCGCCCTTCGCAGAAAAGGGAGAAGGCATTAGAAATTAAGATTCCCTTTTTTTCATAGCAGCGGTGCTTGAGTCCTGAAAAGCTGGAGGACAGAGATCTCCATCCGAACTGGATCCCAGTGACTCCCCATGGTGTTCACGGTGCTGAGGTTAGGCCACTTTCTCAGGCATGGCTCAAACCTGGAGTTGAGTCTTAAAAAGGAATAGCATCAGTTAGTATTAAATACTAGAGCAATAAGAGTAAAAAGGGTCTTGGGAAGAATTGTATATATGTATATATATATATATATACACACAAATGTATATATAATATACATATACATAATATGCATATACTATATGCATATATTTTTGTATACATATGTATACATATGTATACGTATATGTGTGTATATATATATGTGTGTGTGTATATATATATATATATATATATATATATAAAGCCGTACTGGGAAACACTAACCCAAAGAAAAAAAAAATGAGTCCAGCGTTAAGCACTAATAAAAAATATATTTTAGAATTTACTAAAGAGGTATTTAAAACTTTCACCCCAAATAATTTTAATTAAAAACAAAAAACGATCTCAAGAGGGGCGCCTGAGTGACTCCGTCAGTTAAGCCTCTGACTTCCACTCAGGTAATGATCTCACGGGTCCGAGTTCAAGCCGCATTGGGCTCTCTGCTGTCAGCGCAGAGCCCGCTTTGGATCCTCTGTCCCCCACTCTTCTCTCTGCCCCTCCCCTGCTGATTTTCTCTCTCTCTCTCTTTCTCTCTCTCTCTCAAAATAAATAAACTTTAAAAAATACCGATCTCAAGAAATAGTACTCATGATAACAAATATACTTTGATATTTTGGTCAACTAAAACAAGGAGAAAGGACAGGAAGATGGGAAAAAATCAGCAGATGGCAAAGGGGGGAGAATACATAAGAAAAATTATGGGGGGCACCTGGCTGGCTTAGTTGGTAGAACATAGAACTTTTGTTGATCTTGGTGTCATGAGTCCAAGCCCCACGTTGGGAGTAGAGCTTACTTAAATAAATGGGTTTTTTAAATGAGAAGAAAAATTATATCAATTCATAAGTGATTGCCAAAGTAAGATTTTCCTTTTGGAATCTAAAGAAATGAAATAGAGAAGAGGATCCACTCCAAAAGGAGGAAGTTCTTATCTCTTCACTAAGATTTCCTTATACCACATTTTGCTTTAGACCTGCCAGGAGATAAGAGAGCAGCAAACTTGTGGACAAGGGTATAGAAAGGGTAGGTAAGTAAGGAGCAGCAAAAACTAATAATTTACATGGGGAATTTCCATTTCAAAATCTCACCACCACTGTATTTTCCACAACCGTAATGTGAGGTATAATAATACCTGACATTCATATAGTGCAAAGCTACATTATCTCCTTTAAGCCTCACGGTAACTCTCTGAGGTAGGTTGGGAAAACATTTTCATCTTCATTTTGCAGATGAGAAAATGGATACAGAGATGGTGTGATTTACCACTGAATACTAGATTCGGAGCTGCTCTTCATTACTCAACTCAGTTGAATAAATTTGACAGATATTCATCAGCACCACAGATCCTGCAGAAATGCCTGGAAAGTCTTACATCTGTGCCTATCCATCAAACAACACTTACTGGTAGAACAGGAAGTATTAACTGTATCCCTGCTGGAGTATTGTGAGTGATTAAAAAAAAAAATACAACCTGTGTTCCTTTCAAGGAGTCTGCTGCTTCCCTGGAAAAGAGAAAACTAACACAACAAATAAAAACAATAAAAGACAATATATAATTAAGTGCTAAATCGTGTATCCCGGGCTAAGTGCCGTGAGACTTTAAAGAGAGAAAATCGAGGAGCCAGAGCCCAGCCAAGGAAGATTTGATGAAGAGGGCGCCCAGAGGGATGTTGACGAATCGGTGGGACTGGGGAAGATGAAAGGACGGACCAAGAGGGAGGCTCGCAGGAGAGGGAGGAGCCCCAGAGGACTGGCGCCCGGAAAGAGACGGGTGTTTGGGCCCACGGCTGGATCGGCCAGCGGGGGGCAGCCGCTCTGGGGCTCCGGGATGCCCGCGGAAAGCTGCTCCACAGAGGACCAGAGGCACAGCCAGAAGTGACCCGACAGCAGTAACGTTTAAACCCAGGACGCGGGAGGGGGGAAATGGCATTTTTTAAATGTTTTAATATCTAAGGAATGCCAAGTACTGTACTTTATATCTGCAACAGATTTTTGAATAAAAGAAATAGTTATCAAACTTCAGAGTAAACACAGATAAGAAACACTCATATCCCTTAAAGGCTGACTGTAAACAAGGACGTTTTAGAAGAGAATTTCTTTACAGTTTGTTCAGTTCTAAACTTACTTGTTTGGGGTCCATCCTGGCTAGAAAAGCCAGAGTGATAATATCGTTGACCCTAAAAAAGGCAGGTGCTAGGGGTGCCCACCCCTGCGCTGTTGAAAATCCATGTATAACTTTTGACTCTCCAGAAACTTAACTAATAGCCTACCGTGGACCAGAAGCCTGACCGAGAGCAAACACAGTTGATAAACATATATTTCCTATACGTATATGTATTGTATATTTGTATACATGTATATGTATATCTCACATATGTATATGAATTACATATCATATTCTTACAATAACCTAGAGAAAAGAAAGTGTTATTAAGAAAATGATGGGAATACATTTACAATACTGTGCTGTATTTATGGGGAAAAAAATCCACATACAAGTGGACCCTTGCAGTTCAAACCTGTGTTGTTCAAGGGTCAACTCTATATTCAGGAATAGCCAAGAGATAGCCTTTAAGTTTTGGTTTTTTCCTTTTAAATCCAGCATCGGTGCCGTGCATGCAGATGGCAACTGAACAAACTCAGAACGAGGTACTAGTTACCTGTAGGGAAGAGGTTTTGTGTGTGTGTTTTTAAGTAGGCTCCAGCCCAACCTGGGGCTTGAACCCAGGACCCTGAGATGGTGAGTCACAGGATTTACTGACTGAGCCAGCCAGGTACCACTGTAGGAAAGAGTTTTCTAAAGCAGGGGTTGGAAAACTAGGACCAGTTACTTGGTTTTGGATGTCTCACAAGCTAAGAATGGGCTGTACTTTTTTTTTTTTATCTTAAGTAAACTCTATGCTATACATGGGGCTCGAACCCACGACCTCATGATCAAGAGTTGCTTGCTCTGGGCGCCTGGGTGGCTCAGTCAGTTAAACGTCTGACTTTGGCTCAGGTCATGATCTCACAGTCTGTGAGTTCAAGCCCCGAGTCGGGCTCTGTGCTGACAGCTAGGAGCCTGAGGACTGCTTTGGATTCTGTGTCTCCCTCTCTCTCTCTGCCCCTCCCCAACTCATGTGCTGTCTCTCAAAAATAAATAAACATTAAAAAAATTACAAAAAAAAAAAAAAAAGAGTTGCCTGCTCTACCGACTGAGCCAGCCAGGAACCCCATGTTGTACATTTTTTAATGGTTGAAAAATAGTGCTTTCTGTATACTGAATATTTCAGGACATGTGAAAATTATATGAAGTTCACATTTCGGTATTCATAAGCGAAGTTTTACTGGAACACAGCCAGGCCCATTCATTTATGTGTTGTCTATGGCTGTTTTCAAACTAAAATGGCAGAGTTGAGTCATTGCCTAAGGTCTCCAGACCTTTACAGGAAAAAATTGCTGATTCCTGTTTTAAAATATGGAAATGTAATATTTTCTTTTCTTTTCCTTTGTTTTTTGATTTTTGAGACCTGATATTTTCTTATACCTACGGCCAATTTACAGGTTACCTGGGCAGGGGAGATATATAGACTTCTAATTGGCTTCTCTGAACTTCAGAACTTTCATGAGTGATACTGAGCTTCTTGAGATTGTATTTCAAAGATTGTGAGCTTTAAAAATTGCTTAGTGAGGGAATGACCAATGTAAACACTAAATAATCACTTGGATTTTTTCCCCCCCGCTGGAAGTGAAGAAAGGTCTTTGACAGTGTGAGAGGGAATCCTATTCCCCTGGCCGCATTTTTTCCTGAGAAAGTTTCCTCTCTACTCCCCAGGAGGGAGTATGATGAAGTAACCTTGGCACTTTTCCCAGCTCCTCTCATTTACTCTTCTCTAAGGAAGAAGTGATGGAAGGGAGAAGAAATTGATCATTCCTGATTTGTAACAATGTCTCTCTCTGTTCCTGTCTCTCTGTCTTTATCTCCCTCTATCTCTCTGTTTCTCTCCCCCCCCTTTCAACCTCTCTCCCCTCCACCAACACCCTTGAATTCTGTGGCCCTCAGAGAGGACTCCACTCTACCCCTGATTTCACATGGCCCCTATTTTGGGGCCACTCTCTTTTCCCACCTGCAGGACCTGATGGGCTTAAGACAGCAGTGTCCTTGCGGCTTCCCAGGTATAGGTCTGTTTTGTAGACTCTCTCAAAGGTGGAGAAGGATGGAGACAGGGCAAGTAAGAAGCCTGATTGTCACCACAAAACAGTCTGAATTTCCAATCCAATTCCAGCAACAGTAAAGCTGATGTGGGCCACATGGACCTCACCCAATTCATTCTACACTCCTAGAAAAAGAGAGCAGTTGGGGGTACTCAGCCCCCTGTATGCTTTGCCATCTACTAATGACAATGAAATCTTGCAAGTTATTGTCTCCCACAAACCAGTTTTGAACATTGATGAAATTATATCCTATATCCACCCTTATGTGTATGTGGCGGGGGGCAGGGGGGTTGAAATGTGCCCTCTTCCTTCCTATACCAACTCGATCCTCTGAAGAAAAGCTTGACAAATTGAGAAGGTGGATGTTCTCAAGCAACAAACAGCCTGTTCTTAGTAGCCCTGTTAGCCTCTTAGGTAAGCAGTCTGCCTCTCTCCATGGTAGCCCTGAGAATGGCTGAACAGAAACATTAAAAAGCTTGCTGTGCGCTGAGCAAGTCCAATAATTATGTCAGACAAACTGCAGCCAACAGTTCTGACTACTTGTTAACAATAGCAAGCTGTCTAACCTTGAGAAGGCAGCTTCCTGCTTGGTTTCCCTGAACAGGATTTTGGATAATAATTATCCTAGCCATATATTTTTATGGTACTTTTTAAAATCACCCATAGTACTCAAACATACTGTCAGAACTTTCTTCTAGGCTTGAAGGAATAAGTAAAAAATCTTACTTTAGTTCTTCAGCACTTCGGTCATCACAGATTTGAGCAAGGATTATTACTGATGAGACTGATAGCATTCTGAAAATAAAATTTTCAGAAGCTATTCAGGTTTCTGAACAATAGAGCGTTCATAAAATGAGTCTCGGCAGGCTAACTACTGAAACAAACAACCTGAAAAGTCTCGGTGGGTTAACATAATAATGATTTGCGTCTTGCTCCAGTCACAGTCCAACAAGGGTCTGTGCAGATGGTTCTCTTCATGTTCATTCAAGCACAATATCTAGAAAGTCCTCTACCCCATGCAATCTCACAGTCTTCCACTAGATGCTCTGCATCTAGCAGTTATAAAAATAAAGAGAGAGCTCAACAGAGCTGGAAAGAGAGCATGGAAGATTGCGTGCACAGGGGTTTTATGGGCCAAGGCCAGAGGTATCCCATATCACTTCTCCCTGCTTTCCATTGGTTACAACTGAATCATGTGACTGCAGCAAACTGCAAGGGAGCCTGGGAAATGTAGTCAACATATATAGCCAGGAAGAAGAAATGTGTTTGGGGGACATCTACCCAGATTCTGACATAATAACATATAAAAATTTCAAACCTATTGTAGACACTATTGGTTCACTGCCAACATTCCCATCACCAGGCAATGCACCTATCAGGGAGTGTTGTCTGTTAATGGCTCACAGCTGCTCCCTTCTTTGGAAACTTCCCCTCTGCCAATCTGGAACCACCTCAGGGAGGTTATACCTCCACACCCCCCACGGACCAACCCGTAGCCAATGGCTGAGTGGCAGAAGTATAAAAGGCCAGCCCTTTGCTCCAAGGTGAGACCACCTCTGTGGTACAAATTATGCTCCATAGTGCCTGTGGGATCAGACTGAAGCAAGTCTTCAGCTGAGACTGATTCCTTGCTTCCCTCCTTCTCCAGTCCCACTCTGCTTCCTTCACTGCCCTTCTCCTTAGAGCTGTCCCTCAATGAGGCACTTACGCAAGAATCCCCATCTCAGTTTCTGCACCCAGAGAACCCAACCTGAGACAGTATTTTACATCAGAGAGTAATATGACTCACATCTCATGGGAAAAAGCATGTGCCTCACAAGTTGATCTGTAAATATTTAAGTGCTCTCAGTGGAATATGTATAGTCTTATCCTCCATAAACAAAGACCACTTTTCCAGCACAGCAAACAGACTCCTTTTATGGTGAATATGGATTATGGCCTCATTCTTCATTGTTGTTTCCTGCCCTTTCTACTTTGACTAAGTTGATGTGACTACTGGATCATCTAGGATCTGAGTCTCAACATTGCAAGGCCAGAATGTGTTTATCACTTCATTGGAGGTATTGCATCCCATAGGTGAGAGTGGGTACATAAACCACAATTCCAGCTAACTGATTTACATCCATAGCGATATCTGTTCTGTGAAGCGTAATTCCCCTTCTCTCTGGAGATAAATTTTAAATAAGAAAACGGTTTCTCAAATATAGAACCATAGAAACCAACAAAGGAAATAAAGACAATGAGCCTGAAACAAGCTTTCTCACAGTCAAAGATGTTTCCAAGTAGCATTTTGAGGACAAGGAGCACATCTTAATCATCTGGTGCTCAATAAATAATTGAATTCAATCAAGGGAGAAATCAGAATTACCCAGAAAGTACTAGAATTACGATGGAAAAGTATCCTTGTAAGATTTCCTCCATGAGAGGCTTCTGTTTCCTTTGCCACTAAATCCCCTCTTAGTTTAAACCTACTTTTGGGGCACCTGGGTGGCTCAGTCGGTTAAGCGTCCGACTTCGGCCCAGGTCATGATCTCGCGGTTCGTGAGTTCAAGCCCCGCGTCAGGCTCTGTGCTGATGGCTCAGAGCCTGGAGCCTGTTTCAGATTCTGTGTCTCCCTCTGTCTCTGACCCTCCCCCGTTCATGCTCTGTCTCTCTCTGTCTCAAAAATAAATAAACGTTAAAAAAAATAATAAACATTAAAAAAATAAATTAAAAAAAGAATCCTGTTGACTCCAACTTACAAGAATCCCCCTAGCCTTGATATTTTCTCTTTGTAATTTTCCATCCACTGATCCTTACTCTGCTCCTTGGCTATAAATCTCTATTTGTCTTTCTTGCATTCAGAGTTGAGCCCAATCTCTCTCCCTTATCGCAAAACCCCACTGTAGTAACTCCTCTTGCGTAAGGTTTGCCTTACCATCTTTAACAAGTGTCTGAATATTTTCTTTAACACTATTCCAATCCGGGATGTGCAATAAGTATAAATTACATACCAGATTTCAAAGATTTACTACAAAAAAAAAGGAATGTAAGCTACTAATTTTTATACTGAGTTCATGTTGACATGGTGACATTTGGGATATATTGGGTTAAACCAATATGTTAGTAATATTAATGTCACTTATTTCTTTTTAGTTGCTCTTAATGTGGCAACTGGAAGATTTGAAATACATAGTGGATTGCACAGTGTTTCTATCGGACAGTGCTGAATTAGAAAGACCTGATGAAATTCAGTTTTGCTTTCTTGGCAAATGTATGTCATAGGTTGTGTTGGGTGTGTCTAGCTGGAAGCACATAATGTCAGACTCTTTGGGATGTTAGTAGCGGTTGATGATCAATGTTTGAACTTACTTACTACTTAGGGTTTGCAAAATATTGACACTTTAATTCTTTACTTTCTTTCGTAATTCTACCTTATCTGCTTTTTGGTCCCTCAGTGGTGCAGCTCAGTAGGGAAGGCGAGATCAGTATTTGATTCTTTCCCTTTATTAGTTCTCAAAATTATCAGTCGACTCACAAGACTTTGATAGACTACAAATATTTAGTGGTGCTTCTTTTTATGTGCTTCTTAGAGAGATCTACTAAGCTTACATAGGAATGAAGATGCAGGTTTGTAAGGAAATTGAATACTATCTGATCCCAAACTGAGATAATAAGTGGAAGTGCTCACAAAAGTCAGGGTCATGAAAGACAAAGACTGAGGAACTGCTCCAGAATAAAGGAGAACAGAGAGACATGACAACAGTTAAATGCAACTTGTGATCCTGGACTAGATCCCGGATGAGGAAAAACAAAATTTTCCCTTTTTCCTCTAAAGGACATCAGTGGGACAATGGTGACATTTTAATAAAGTTTGTAGATTAGATGATAGCTACTTTTCTGATTTTGATAATTGTACAGTGGTCATACAAGAAAATATCCTCGTTTTATAGGAAATGTACACTGAATTATTCAAGGGTAAAGGGAAATTCTATCTGCAATTAATTTCCAAATCATTAAGAAAAAATATATAGAGAGAGAAATGATAAAGCAAATGTGGAAACATTTGGGTGATTTGAGTGAGATGTATACAGAAACTCTTTGTACTATTTTCGCAGTTTTCTGTGACTCTGAAATTACTGTAAAAAAAGTTAATGAACTAAAATGATGCCTATGAATTAAAAAAAAAAATCCCATCTGTTCTCAGGACACCTGGGTGGCTCAGTCAGTTAAGCGTCCAATTCTTGGTTTCAACTCAGGTCATGATCCCATGGTTCATGAGTTTGAGCCCCATATCAGGCTCTGAGCTGCCAGTGTGGAGCCTGCTTGGGATTCTCTCTCTCCCTCTCTCTGTCTCTGCCCCTTCCCTGCATGCTCTCTCATTCTCTCAGAATAAATAAACATTTTTTTTAACTAAAAAAAATCCTGTCTGTTCTCATTGTGAGCTTATAAATAGATTGATATCAATTTGGACTCAAAACCATATTAAAAAGTACTTTGCAAATTTGAGAGGGACTGTGTGAAGAACAAGAGAGTAGTTAAAAACGGTTCCAAGAAGAGTCATGTAGTAGGTGTCAAATGTGTCCACAAGTTCTTTGACATTCCTTTCAAGAGCTAGAGGTCACGTGCCCTCTTCTTGGGAATGTGAGTTGGACTTGGTGACTTGCTTCTAACGGATAGAATGGTGGAAGTGGTGTGTCACTTCTAAGACCGGGTCATACACGACACTGTGCTTGCAGAAATACTCTGTCCTGGATCCCTATCTCTGGGGGAATCCAGCTGCCAGGGTCTGAACTACTCAGCAGCCCTGGGGAAAGGCCCACATAAGGTGGAACTGAGGCCTCCTCTCAACAACCACGTGAGTGTGCCATCTTGGAAATGGATCCTCCAGCTCCAGTCCAGCCTTCAGATGGTCCAGTCCTGGCCAACAGCTTGGCTGCAACCTCCTGAGAGACCCTGAGCCACAACCACTTACTTAAGTGACTCCTGAATTCCTGACCTGCAGAAATCGTGAGGGAATAAAGGTTTGTTGGTCAAGCTACTATTATGCAGCAATAGATTGCTAATACAATTTCATATCTTAAGCATCTTGAAATCATGCTGTCTGGACAGCTGCTTACATTTAAAACTCATCTTTTCCACCAGATTCTGATATAATCTGTCAATGAGAGTAGATGTAGAGAGGAACACTGCCAAGACACGACCATATCTGCATTGTTATTTTGGAAACCAGTATTGAGATTATGGTACTTATGCAGAAGTCATCAGGAAATAGCTAAACTAAAATACAAGTTTTTGGTGGCTGACTGGAACTCATAGAGAAGAGAGCTAAAGAAATGAGTTAAAATGTAAATAAGACATGAAGTTGAGAATAAAATCATGTTATGAAATTAGGTTTACTTTCAAAAAGAATGAAATCTTGCCATTTGCAATGATGTGGATGGAGCTAGAATAAGATAAGTCAATCAGAGAAAGAGAAATAGCATATGATTTCACTCATATGTGGAATTTAAGAAACAAGACAGATGTGGGGTGCCTGAATGGCTCAGTCAGTTAAGCATCCGACTTCAGCTCAGGTCATCTTGCAGTTCGTGGGTTTGAGCCCCACATCGGGCTCTGTGCTGACAGCTCAGAGCCTGGAGCCTGGAGTCTGCTTGGGATTCTGTGCCTCCCTCTCCCTGTGCCCCTCCCCCACCTGTGCTCGCTCTCTCTCTCTCTCTCTCTCCAAAATAAATAAACATTAAAAAAAAGAAAAAAGACAGATGAACACATGGGAAGTGGGGTAAGAGAGGAGAGGAAAACAAACCACAAGAGACTTAACGATAGAGAACAAACTGAGAATTGATGGAGGGAGGTGGGTGGGAGATGGGCTAGATGGGTGATGGGTACTAAGAATGGAGCTTGTGATGAGCACTGGGTGTTGTATGTAAGTGAGGAACCACTGGATTCTATTTCCGAGACCAATATTGCACTGTATGTTAACTAAAATTTATCTTTTTATTTTTATTTATTTTTTATTTTTTAATATGAAATTTATTGTCAAATTGGTTTCCATACAACACTCAGTGCTCATCTCAAAAGGTGCCCTCCTCAATACCCATCACTCACCCTCCCCTCCCTCCCACCCCCCATCAACCTTCAAACTAAAATTTAAATAAATAAAAAAAAGAAAGTAGGTTTATTTTTTTATTTTTTATTTTTTTAAACATTTTGCTCTTTTTAAAAAAAAATTTTTAACGTTTATTTATTTTTGAGACAGAACGTGAACGGGGGAGGGTCAGAGAAAGAGAGGGAGACACAGAATCTGAAACAGGCTCCAGGCTCTGAGCTGTCAGCACAGAGCCCGATGTAGGGCTCAAACCCACAAACCTTGAGATCATGATCTGAACTGAAGTCAGATGCTTAACCGACTGAGCCACCCAGGCACCCCATGATTCAACAGGACTCTTGCTGAAGGTAGGCCAGGTGATAAGATTTTGAGGGTAGGGGATGAGAAATTGGATCAGACATCAAGAATGAGATATTTTCACGAAACCCACCCAACAAGATTCTTGCCGAAACAGGACTAAGCAGGCCAAGGACAAAGCCCAAAACCATAACCCAGTCGGAAAAAGGACTCAGAGGAGTCTGGCTCAAATTTGGTCAAGCAGAGAGTCCTTGTTACTAGTCATATCTCAAGTGCTCAATAACCATACATGGTCAGTAGCTACCATACTGGACAGTGCTGCTCTAGACAGAGCTATCAATGTGCAGGAAACTCAGAAGACAGAGGAACATGTTAGATACCACCACAGAGAAGCAAGCAGCCAAAGCCAGAGAGTGGGATTCCCTACAAGACAGTTCGATTTCTTCAGCAAATAAATTGGAAGGGTGGGAAGGAGACGGAGGAGGAATCTCTACATGAAAAGAGATTTAAGATGCATATATGGACCCTGATTCAAACAAACTAAAACAAACGTATGGCACTTATGATGCAAATGGAAATTTGACCCCAGGCTGGATATTCTGTGATAGTAAGTAATTATTATTTAATCTTTTCAGATGTGTTAAATAGTGTTGTGGTTATGCTTAAAAAAAAAGAGTCCTTATCTTTTAAAGACACACACTGAACTGTTTATGGATGAAATTATATTGTGTGTCAGATTCACTTCAAAATTATAAGGGGTATCCATTTATATGAAATATCCAGAGTAAGCATATCCTTAGAGACTGAAAGTGGATTAGTGTTTACCAGGACTGGGAAGACAGGGGCATGGGGAGTGACTGCTTAATGGGTATGGGGTTTCCTTTAGGAGGGAATTAGGTAGTCGTGATGGTTGCACAAGATTATGAATTACTACATGCCACTTAACTCTACAATTTAAAATGGTGGGAATGATCAATTTTATGTTAGATGAATATTACCACAATAAAAGAAAGAAAACATTTGAAAGAAAAATAAAACTATAAAAAGAAGATTGTAGATGAAAGAATGAGTTAGAATTGATTATTGTTGAAAGTGGGTGATAGGTACATGGGGGTCACTTTATTATTCATTTTATGTTTGTGTATGTCTAAATTTCCCATAATTAAAAAATTTTAAAACAAATTCTTTCAGCCATAAGGGAAATTTGAATATGGACTGAGTATTCAACAATGTTAAAAGATATTGGTTTCTTTTTTTAAGTGTGATAATGACATAATGGTATAGTGGTTATGGAAAAAAACACAACCCTATCATTGATGGATGCATTCTGTATTACCTACAGGTGAAACGACATGGTATCTTGAATTTGCATTAAAATACTCAGGCACAAAAGAAAACCATAGGAAGAGGTTAGTTTAAAACAAGAATTGGAAAATGTTAACTGAGCAATGGGTATGGAGGAAGGGGGATGATATCAATGTTTCTAATATTTTATGTTTGAAATTTTCCAAAATGAAAGATTTTAAAAGTATGTCAACCAGGAACATCTGATTGGCTCAGTTGGTAGAGCATGTGACTCTTGATCTTGGGGTCATGAGTTCAAGCCCCACGTTGGGTGTAGAGATTACTAAAAAAATAAAAATTGTTTTTTCATTTTATCTTACTTTTTATTTAAATTTTAGTTGGTTACCGTACAGTGCAATATTGGTCTCAGGAGTATAATTCAGTGATTCATCTCTTACATACAACACCCGGTGCTCATCACAACAGGTGCCCTCCTTAATATGTACCATCCGTCTAGCCCATCTCCCACCCACCTCCCTCCATCAACCCTCAGTTGGCTCTCTATCCTTAAGAGTCTCTTATGCTTTATTTCCTTCTCTTTTCTTCTTTTTTTTTTTTTTTTAATTTTTTTTTTTCAACATTTTTTATTTATTTTTGGGACAGAGAGAGACAGAGCATGAACGGGGGAGGGGCAGAGAGAGAGGGAGACACAGAATCAGAAACAGGCTCCAGGCTCCGAGCCATCAGCCCAGAGCCTGACGCGGGGCTCGAACTCACGGACCGCGAGATCGTGACCTGGCTGAAGTCGGACGCTTAACCGACTGCGCCACCCAGGCGCCCCTTTCCTTCTCTTTTCTTAACTGCCCCCCTTTTCCCATGTGTTCATAAGTTTTATTTCTTAAATTCCACATATGAGAAAAAATTTTAAATTAAAAAAATTGAAGATAATAAAATAAAAGTATGTTAATTCATATTAGCACCGTTTAGCAGTCCTATTTTTCATTCCAATATGTAAGCTCTCACCTGGACTCCTGTATCTATCTAAGTGGTTTTGAACCTTAGCACTAAACAGAAATGTTAAACAAAATAACAATATTAGCTCATGCTTTTCTCTTTGAAAATAGTGAAATATCTGGCAACTGTTCAGATTTTTTTCTTGTTTTAGCATGTGATGGCATGAGGAAGTCAACACGTCTGGCCTATAATGCCTGCCTTCCTTCTGCCCTGGAGCATGGAAGGGTATTTTCAGTTTGAAGAGGATGTTCATTTCTCATGTGGCATATTATCTTCACAAGATTCCACTCCTTAACTCAAGTGGGGGCCGGGAACAGGAGCATCCACTAACAAGCTGGATTTTTTTAGCTTCGGAACCTCTTGGGGCAATATGTATTTGCAAACGGTTTCCATATTACTACACATGCCAACTCAGTAACTATGAAAATAACAACATTAAAAAAAAAAAAGAGCTTATCACCTCCATAATTATTTCCATGTTGGAACCAGAGTACTGTACTTGCATTGATAGACAAAGGCTTTAATGCACAATGAGGCTTTAATCCATGGCCTTGTGCAACAGAAAAATTGGAAACATTTTTGAGTTCATGAAATTCATTCTCAATTTTGACCTAAACCAGCTGTTTCATTTAATCCAACTGATATTTTTTTAAAAAAACACACAACTATTCTTTCAGGAGCCAGATCCCACCTAGGAAAGCCTCAACCGAGTTCTGGTCTTCTAGGAAAACACTAGCAGAGAACCTTTACAAGCTTGTTATGTCCTCAGGGGCGGTTCTTAACAACTGGCTTAAAATACATATTGAGCCAAGTGTGTGAGAGTGTATCTAATCCATAGCATGACCCATTGGGATGATTATAATCAAAAAGAGAGACAATAACAAGTGTTGGTGAGGATGCAGAAACCAGAACCCTCATATACTGCTCATGAGGATGTAAAATGGAGCAGCCACTTTGGAAATAAGTCTGAGCTCCTCAAAAAATTCAACACGGAATTACCATAGGACCCAGCAATTCCACTCCTAGGTATATACCCAAGAGAAATGAAGACATACGTCCACATAAAACTTGTACACGAAGGTTTATAGCAACATGATTCACGGCATCAATAAACTGGAAACAACCCACCTATACCAACAAATGTGGTATAGGCACACAACTTCGACTCCACTCCAGTGTCTGGATTCAGGTCTGCGTGTCAACGAATGACGTACTGATACATGCTACAGCATGGATGAACCTGGAAAACGTTATGCTAAGTGAAAGAAGCCAGACACACAGGCCTCGTATTATATGATTCTATTTATGTGAAATGTCTAGAATGGGCAAATAGACAGGATGGTTGCCTAGGGCTGGGTGGGGTGAAGTTGCAGAGAAATGGGGAGTGACTGTTCGTGGGTATGGGTTTCTTTTTGGGACGATGAAAATGTTCTGGAATCAGTAACGATATCTGCCCAACCTTGTGAATATGCTAAAACCTGCTGAATTATACACTTTATTTTTTTCAATGTTTATTTATTATTATGGAGAGAGAGACAGAGTGTGAGCAAGGGAGGAGCAGAGAGAGAGGGAGACACAGAATCTGAAGCAGGCTCCAGGCTCTGAGCTGTCCACACAGAGCCTGACGTGGGGCTCAAACCCACAACAGTGAGATCATGACCTGAGCCGGAGTCGGATGCTCGACCGACTGAGCCACTCAGGCGCCCCTGAATTATGCACCTTAAAAGGGTGAATTTTCTCTTATGTAGATCCTGAGAAACTTAACAGGAACCCATGGGGGAGGGGAAGGAAAAAAAAAAAAAAAGAGAGGTTAGAGTGGGAGAGAGCCAAAGCATAAGAGACTCTTAAAAGCTGAGAACAAACTAAGGGCTGATGGGGGGTGGGAGGGAGGGGAAGGTGGGTGATGGGTATTGAAGAGGGCATCTTTTGGGATGAGCACTGGCTGTTGTATGGAAACCAGTTTGAATAATAAATTTCATATATTTAAAAAATAAATAAAAGGGTGAATCTTATGGTATGTGAAATATGTCTCAATAAAAATGTGTTTAAAAATAATAGCATGTCACTATCGCCTCCCCATTATCAGCTCCTCACATACAATGAAGAACAGTGTGCACCGGGTAAGAGAACAATCTCGTTCCTTTCCTTTGCCTAAATCATGCTTGGAATTTAACCCCCACCCCATACCAATCCACACTGACTCAAACAGGCAACACTTCACGCTGGGAGCTGCCCCTCTTTTGCACTTCATTACATCATGCAGATTACATGATCACCTTGGACTATGTCAATTAAAAGCAAATGGAAAGGGGCGTCTGGTGGCTCAGTCGGTTAAGCATCCGACTTCAGCTCAGGTCATGATCTTATGGTTCGTGAGTTCATCACGTGGGGCTCTGTGCTGACAGCTCAGAGCCTGGAGCCTGCTTCGGATTCTGTGTCTCCTTCTCTCTCTGTTCCTCCCCGCTCGCACTCTGTCTCTCTCTCACTCTCAAAAATAAATAAAGATTTTAAAAAATTAAAATAAATAAAATAAGATAAAATAGAATGAAATAAAATAGAATAAAATAAAATAAAATAAAATAAAATAAAATAAAATAAAATAAAATAACAAATGGAAAGACGGCAGTGAGAGTGGTGGAGTTTAGTCTTCTCAAATGGTGCCCTTTCTAAATCTTGCCTCTCCCTGCCTCTGTCTTATGGAAGATCACAGTCTCCAACAGAAGTCTGTGGCTCTGGAGAGTAGGGCCATACGAGGCAGCTCCATTTGGGTGTCCAGTTGGAGAAGGCAAGTCTCTAGCCTTTTCCCAAGCTTCTGGGGACAGCCATTTCTCTTTCTCACCCTTGGGGGAGAAATAGTTTAATAACTCAGGCATGTCCCATGTGACACAGTGGGTATGTTTTGGATATGTTTCTGAAACTGTATAAACCAGATTTTCATAAGGCTAAATGAAATTTAAATAAATTCGGGACAGGCTTGAAAAATAAATTTATGCATCATCTTATTAAATGACTATCTCTGGGGTGCCTGGGTACCTCAGTCAGTTAAGCATCTGACTCTTAATTTCGGCTCAAGTCATGATCTCAGGGTTAGTGAGTTCAAGCCCCGTGTCAGGCTCTGCTCTGAGCATGAAGCCTGCTTGGGATTCTTTGTCTCTCTCCCTTTGCCCTTCACTGCCCCCCGCCCCACACTGTCTCTCAAAATAAAGAAAGTTAAAAAAAATTTTTCCCGTGATGAGATCTTCTAACATCTATTCTGTTTGCAACTTTCAAATATGCAATACAGTATTATTAACTGTAGTCACTATACTACATATTACAACCCCACGACTTATTTATTTTATAACTGGAAGTTTGTACCTTTTGACCTCCTCCACCAATTTCACCCCTACTTCCTCCCTGCACCTCCGGCAACAACCACCAATCTGTTCTCTGTATCTACTTTTCCCTCTCTTTCTCTCTTTTTAGATTTTTCCACATATAAGTGAGATCATACACTATTTTCCTCTTTTTTAAATTTTTTATTTTTTATTAAATATTTTACGTTTATTTATTTATTTTGAGAGAGAGGGGCAGAGAGAAAATCCCAAGCGAGCTTCGTGCTGTCAGCACAGAGCCTGACTCAGGGCTTGAATTCACAAACCATGAGATCATGACCTGAGTTGAAATCAAGAGTGGGATGCTTAACCAGTTGAGCCAGTCAGGCTCCCCTCTCTCTTTTTTTAACTAAATGAAAATTCCCCCTCAAATTATTTTATATAAGAATGAGCCAGAGTAGGGGTGCTTGGGTGGGTCAGTTGGTTAGGTGTGTGACTTTGACCAGGGCATGATCTCGCAGTCCGTGAGTTCTAGCCCCACATCGGGTTCTGTGCTGATGGCTCAGAGCCTGGAGCCTGCTTGGGATTCTGTCTCCCTCTCTCTCTGCCCCTCCCCTGCTCATACACTGTCTCTCTCTCACACACACAAGAACAAATAAAAACATTAAAAATTTTTAATAAAAAAAGAATGAGAGTATAAATACGTAAAATAATAACTAAATTTTCAAAAATAACATCTTGCCTAAATTTCCATCAACAGATGAATGGGTAAAACAAAATGTAGCATATACATATAATGGAATATTATTCAGCCATAAAAAGGAAATGAATCCTGACATATGCTACAGTATAGGTAGGTCATCCATAAAATAAGTCAGACAGAGGTAAATACTGTATGACCTCACTTGTATGTGGGGTCTAAAAACATCAAACTCATAGAAACAGACTAGAATGGCGGTCACCAAGAGTTGATGTGAGGGTGAAATGGGGACTTGTTGATCAAAGGGTACAAACTTTCAGTTATAAGATCAATAAGTTCTAGGGATTTAATGTACAGTACGGTGACTATAGTTAACAATACTGTATTGTAGGCTTGAAAGTAGCTAAGAGAGTAGATCTGGAAAGTTCCAACCTGTGTACTGTTGATATTCTGGTAAATCAAACTGTTGATGCCAATGGTTCTCCCTCCTACTCTCAAGGGTTTCCTGTTCCAACCACCTTCTTGGTCATCCTCCTTCCAACAAGTATCCTGTGAGAAGTATTGGCTGAGTGTGATACTCAGATCATTGGTGATTCCTGGAATCCATAAAAGGGATTCACTCACAGTTTAGGACTCTCAGAGAAAAAAAATTAAAACGATTGTGTACACATACATCTAATGAATTTGAATTTAAGATAAATTATGATTTTCACAGAAACTTCAATTATTACAACTTTAAAGTTTGTGCATTCACCATAAACACTCAAGTGACCAGCTAACATTCATTTGCCAAGCTGCATTTGAATTTAGCTAATATAATTTGTATGTCATTTGCATATTATCACTTACATTTGTCCAATTTGCATTTTTTGTTATAACCACAGAGCTTCATCCCAATTTGTAAAAATGGATCAGTGGTCCACTGAAGCATGAAAGCAGTTAAGAAAAAGTTATCTAGGAACACCTGGATGGCTCAACCAGTTAAGTGTCTGACTCTTGATCTTGGCTCAGGTCATGATCTCACAGTTCATGAGTTCGAGCCCCACATCAGGCTCTGCACTGGTGGTGCGGAGACTACTTGGGATTCTCTCCATCTCCCTCTCTCTCTGCCCCTTCCCTGCTCTCTTTCTCTCTCTCTCTCTCTCTCTCTCTCTCTCTCTCTCTCTTTGTAAAAATAAATAAATACACTTTTAAAAAGTTGTCTAAATACTGCAGTGCAGAATAACTTCATAAATGCAAAAAGTGCACAGGAAATCAGTACAAACACAGAGCTGACTCTGTATTGCTGGAGCAGGAGAATCTGTGTAATGGGCAGACAAAAAAGAATCACAGTCATCATATGAAAATTAGATTTTGTCTCTAGATCCCTTTTGCCTGTTATGAAACTGTCAAATAGTGACTGGAAGCCACCAAAGCCTTGAATACTTTTCATAAACAAAGCACAATGACCTCTCTGGGAAACCAACGGAGATTTTCCAGAATAAGCTAAAAATTATGCTTTCCAGGATGCTAAAGGTTCAAGTTGTACTACTGCCAAGACATTTGTAACTCCACTCACAAACCCAATGGAAATGTTATGCTGTGAAGGAAAATGGAATGGCCTGTTGGCAAAATGCTCTGATCAAATGATGGTGCCGTACAGCCCCTAATATCAATGGCATTCTGTATAAACAAGCACTTACTATGGTGTTGATGTGAGCAGAGATTTCACCTTACAGCTACAGTACGTGTGCTCTCAGCATATGTAATGAGCATAGATGACTGGGAAGCGCGCAGTTTTTTGTTGTTCTTTCTGAACAGCCATGTTACAAAAGCAATTTTTCATTGAGGGCAGAATTACTGTGGGAGCCAGTGCTGGGGCAGCACCAGCTCTGCCAGGGGCAACGCAGGGCTTTGCTAGGTGAGTCAGACTGGTGACAGGGGACAGAAAAATAGTTGAAACTGCCTCAAGACATAGAGCGTTTATATGGCTCACAGCCTAATTCAGGCAATCCCATCCATCACAAGTTGCTTTGCCTCCAGCCTTGATCTCTGCCTACTGCTCTGTTAGCTTCATCTTCAGGGTCCACGGTGTCTCCCAGCTGCTCCCGTTGCACGTGATCTCAGGTTGAAGTGCAGCTTGACACTCTTCCAAGAGCCCCAACTAACATCTGCTTGAATCTCATTGGCTAAGTCTAACCGGATCACAAGCCCATTCGTGGATCAGTGTCTTTGGCCAAAGGGGTGAACTGCTTTGACTGGTTGCACTTGAGTCACCATCCATTCCTGAAAATAGGGATGAATTCAACTGTCACCAAAGCACGGAGCCCACGATGCCAGAAAGGCTGGTCTTTCAAAAGAAAATCAGGGAATTATACCAAGCTAAGGTTGAAAGAAGGATGGGGGGGGGTGATAATAGATGTTAACCGTAGCATGTGAATAACATGACATTTTTTCATGCTCCTTATTCACTCAGGACAGCCGAATGTCAGCAGTATGCTTCTTGATTCAGGATGGAGGTAATGTAACTAAACTGTCCCCACCCAGGACATGTGTTTTCAGTATGTGGGGAAACATAATAGACAGCATGTACAAGATGGCTTTTCCATACTGGAGCACATTAAATTTCGAGAAAAAGATGCCGATGTAAGCATAACACTCATAAAACCAGGGGAGACCATTTCTGCATATTCCAGTGCTTGCTGCTTTCCAAGGTGCAATTCAGTGATGCATTTAATACACTAGGTAGTCTGAGGTTATCACTTGAGATCCAACATACTGTGATTTCTAAAGTTTAGCATAAAATATTGAACTTTTTTGGGGCACCTGGGTGGCTCAGTCGGTTAAGCGGCCGACTTCGGCTCAGGTCATGATCTCGCGGTCCGTGAGTTTGAGCCCCACGCCAGGCTCTGTGCTGACAGCTCAGAGCCTGGAGCCTTTTTCAGATTCTGTGTCTCCCTCTCTCTGACCCTCCCCCGTTCATGCTCTGTCTCTCTCTGTCTCAAAAATAAATAAACGTTAAAAATAAAAATAAAAATAATATTGAACTTTTAAAAATCAGCCTCAATCATCAAGACTTTCACCCTCTCTCAACCTTTCATAAGTTTCTTCATTTGATGGAAAAAGAAATCACTGCTGTATCTGGGGGTATATTTTAGAATCAATGCACTTCTTGGCAAAGAAGGCAGATTGACCTCATACATGTATCTTGGGTCCCTCTTGAAACCCCACTAGAAAGGCTGAAAAGATATTTTATTTTATTTTAAATGTAATATAACATTTTATTTCTTTATTTATTTTTAATTTACATCCAAGTTAGTTAGCATATAGTGCAACAATGATTTCAGGAGTAGATTCCTTAGTGCCCCTTACCCGTTTAGTCCATCCCCCTTCCCACAACCCCTCTAGTAACCCTCTGTTTGTTCTCCATATGTAAGAGTCTCTTATGTTTTGTCCCCCTCCCTGTTTTTACATTATTTTTGCTCCCCTTCCCTTGTGTTCATCTGTTCTGTGTCTTAAAGTTCTCATATGAGTGAAGTCATATGATATTTGTCTTTCTCTGACTAATTTTGCTTAGCATAATACCCTCCAGTTCTATCCACGTAGTTGCAAATGGCAAGATTTCATTCTTTTTGATTGCCAAATAATACTCCATTGTATATATATATACCACATTTTCTTTATCCATTCATCCATCGATGGGCATTTGGACTCTTTCCATACTTTGGCTATTGTTGATAGTGCTGCTATAAACATTGGGATGCATGTGCCCCTTCGAAACGGCACCCCTGTATCCCTTGGATAAATACCTCGTGGTGCAATTGCTGGGTCATACAGTAGTTCTATTTTTAATTTTTTGAGGAACCTCCGTGCTGTGTTCCAGAGCGACTGCACCAGCTTGCATTCCCACCAGCAGCGCAAAAGAGATCCTCTTTCTTCGCATCCTCGCCAATATCTGTTGTTGCCTGAATTGTTCATGTTAGCCATTCTGACAGGTATGAGGTGGTATCTCATTGTGGTTTTGATTTGTATTTCCCTGATGATGAGTGATGTTGAGCCTTTTTTCATGTGTTGGTTGGCCATCTGGATGTCTTCTTTGGAGAAATGTCTATTCGTGTCTTTTGCCCATTTCTTCACTGCATTATTTGTTTTTTTGGGTGTTGAGTTTGATAAGTTCTTTATAGATTTTGGATACTAACCCTTTATCTGAGATGTCATTTGCAAATATCTTCTCCCATTCCGTCAGTTGCCTTTTAGTTTTGCTGATGGTTTCCTTCGTTGTGCAGAAGCTTTTTATTTTGGTGAGGTCCCAGTAGCTCATTTTTGCTCTTGTTTCCCTTGCCTCTGGAGATGTGTTGAGTAAGAAGTTGCTGCAGCCGAGGTCAAAGAAGCTTTTGCCTGCTTTCTCCTCGAGGATTTTGATGGCTTCCTGTCTTACCTTTAGGTCTTTCATCCAGTTTGAGTTTATTTTTGTGTATGGTGTAAGAAAGTGGTCCAGGTTCATTTTTCTGCATGTTGCTGTCCAGTTTTCCCAGCACCACTTGCTGAAGAGACTGTCTTTATTCCATTGGATATTCTTTCCTGCTTTGTCAAAGATTAGTTGCCATATGTTTGTGGGTCCATTTCTGGGTTCTCTATTCTGTTCCATTGATCTGAGTGTTCTCAGGCCAGTACCATACTGTCTTGATGATTACAGCTTTGTAATACAGCTTGGAGTCCAGGATTGTGATGCTTCCTGCTTTGGTTTTCTTTTTCAAGATTGCTTTGTCTATTCGGGGTCTTTTCTTGTTCCATACAAATTTTAGGATTGTTTATTCTGGCTCTGTGAAGAATGCTGGCGTTATTTTGATAGGGATTGCATTGAATATGTAGATTGCTTTGGGTAATATTGACATTTTAACAATATTTGTTCTTCCTACTCAGGAGCATGGAATATTTTTCCATTTTTTTGTGTCTTCTTTAATTTCTTTCATAAGCTTTCTATAGTTTTCAGTGTATAGATTTTTCCCCTCTTTGGTTAGATTTATTCCTAGGTATTTTATGGTTTTGGGTGCGTAAATGGGATCGATTCCTTGATTTCTCTTTCTGTCGCTTCATTGTTAGGGTATAGGAATGCAACCGATTTCTCTGCGTTGATTTTATATCCTGCAACTTTGCTGAATTCATGAATCAGTTCCAGCAGTTTTTTGGTGGAATGTTTTGGGTTTTCCATATAGAGTATCTTGTCATCTGTGAAGAGTGAAAGTTTGACCTTCTCCTGGCTGATCTAGATGCCTTTTATTTCTTTGTGTTGTCTGATTGTGAAAGGAAATTTTTTAAGGCACAAACTTGCAAGGAAACCAAAAGCCCTAGAGAAGAGACAACAGAAAAGATCTGACAACAAACTTTTTAAAAATTTATGTGGGGAGGCGCCTGGGTGGCTCAGTCAGTTGGGCATCTGACTTCGGCTCAGGTCATGATCTCGCAGTTTGTGAGTTCAAGCCCCGTGTTGGGCTCTGTGCTGACAGCTCAGAGCCTGGAGCCTGCTTCCGATTCTGTGTCTCCCTCTCTCTCTGCCCCTCCCCTGCTCACACTCTGTCTCTCTTTCTCTCAAAAATAAATAAACATTAAAAAATTTTTTTTTAATTTATTGTTGGGGCACTGGGTGCCTCACTTGCTTGAGGGTCCAGCTTCAGCTCAGGTCATGATCTCTTGGTTTGTGAGTCTGAGCCCCACATCGGGCTCACTACTGTCAGTGCAGAGCCTGCTTCAAATCCTCTGTCCTCCTCTCTCTCTGCCTCTCCCCCCAAAAAATAAATAAGTAAACATTTTTTAACAGTTTAGTGTTGGGGCTCTTGGGTGGCTCAGTCGGTTAAGTGTCCGACTTGGGCTCAGGTCATCTCCCCATTTGTGAGTTTGAGCCCTGCATCAGGCTCACTGCTGTCAGTGTAGATCCTGTTTCAAATCCTCTGTCCTTCTCTCTCTCTGCCCCTCCCCTGTGCCCTCTCTCTCTCTTTCTTTCAGAAATGAATAAGTAAATATATTTAAAGGTTTATTGTTGAAGTGTAGTTGATTTTTTATTTTTATTTTACTTTAATTTAATTTAATTTAATTTTTTTACTTTTGAGAGAGAGAATGGTAGCGGGAAAGAGGGGCAGAGGGGCAGAGGGAAGGAGAGAGAGAGAGACAAAGAGACAGAGAATCTTAAGCAGGCTCTACACTCAGCACAGAGCCTGACTTGGGGCTCAATCCCACAGCCCTGGGATCATGACCTGAGCTGAAATCAAAAGTCAGATGCTCAGCTGACTGAGCCATCCAGGCGCCCCAAAGAATAGTTGATTTTTTTTAAACACCTTTATTACTGAAATGCAGTTAACATGACAACAAAATTCTGAAAGCTGTAAGGTGGATGGCCAAGTGGCATATGACATAATGAAGCAGAAAAGGCTAAGTGCCTGCAAAGTGGGAAACCAGTAGCAGGTAAGCAGGTGCATGTCACAGACCCCCCAGGAAAGCTCAGGAACCAGAAGAAGAAGGCCTTCTGAAGGTGGGGTGCAGGGTGGAGCCAACAGCTGAGCGAGCGAAAATTCTTTTAAAGGAACAGCTAGATCCCAGATCTTCCCAAATACAGAATGAATGTGTGTGCATGTGGTATTTAAGAAACAAAATGAATGAGAAAGAGACAGACAGACAGAGAGAAAGGCAAACCAAGAAACAGACTCTTAACTACACATAACAAAGTGATGGTTTCCAGAGGGGAGGTGGGTGGGTGGCGGATGGGGGAAATCGGTGATGGGAATTAAGGAGTGCACCTGTTGTGATGAGTGCTGGGTAACGTACAGAATTGCTGAATCACTATATTGTACACTTGAAACTAATATTACACTGTTAACTAACTAGAATTAAAATAAAAACTTAAAAAAAGAAAGAATGAATGTGTGTAAAAAATTTACTTAATTTCTAATGAAGAGACCTGTGACATAGCAAAGCTTGTTCAAAGATCATTTGAGAAACCGAATATATACATATATATGTATAATATATATAAACATATATATAAACATATATATGTATAATATGCATATTATACATATATATACAGACTCACATATATATACATATATATGTATATACATATTATATACATTATACATATATAATATACATATTATACATATGTATGTATAATATACATATTATACATATGTATATTATATGTATAATATATGTAATATGTATAATATATGTAATAATGTGTATATATACACTCAAGCAGGAAAAACATGCTGAAATAAGTTTATTTAGCAACAAAACTGCTAATTATCTATAGGACAATGAAACCATAACCTTTGGAGTTGTCATTTCTATTAGGAATCTCTAGTGAACAAAAATCTATAAGTTTCCATGTAAATTTACAGACTATGAACGCTAATTAATACAAATTAGCATGGCAAACAAAGGCATGTAGTCCCGGAGCAGGTTGGTTGGAGAGGGCTGCTGTATGACATTGAAAATGCAGTCATCTTTTTGCCTGGTTTATATGTTTTGGATCATTTTTCTTGATAAGAGAAATAAATATCTCTGAGAAGCCATAATTTGAATAATTACAAGCATTCTCCATATTATAATAGTAAAATAATTCTCATATGTAATTTTAACTTTTTCACTGTCCTAGCTCTTTCCCTAAGAACATCAGTTCTTTTTTTAAATAAAGCTTATTCGTTTATTTTGAGAGAGAGAGAGAGAAAGTAAGAAGGGGAGGGGCAGAGAGAGAGGGAGAGAGAGAATCCCAAGCAGGCCCTGTGCTGTCAGTGCAGAGCTCAACGTGGGGCTCGAACTCACGAACCATGAGATCTTGACCTGAGCCAAACACTTAACTGACTGAGCCCCTAGAACACTGTTTCTTAAAAGCAAATGTGTAAAACATAACCTAGGGTGTTTGTTTTTTAAAAAAAGGCAGATTCAGGCTCACCTGAGATTCTGACCATATTTTAAGAAAACTTGCCTTAGTACATAAATGTAATAGGTGGGCGGTCACAAGTGCAGATGTGTTTTGCCACTGGATGGGGTCAAGGAACTCAAACAAGACAAGCAGAATGCCTGTGAGGCTCACTGGATCCACCAACAATGACGCTCTAGACCTCTTCTCCACGTGTATCTCTAGGTCCTCAAAGTCCCACTACCTCTTTCTCGCTTCCTTTTCTCCTTCCGCAGTCCCTCGGCCTGCCCATCTCCTAAACCAGAGCAATCCTAATCCCATTCTCATAGGGGGTCATCTGTTTCTACCTCTTTTCTCTTTAGAAATCACTCTTTATGGGGACACCTGGGTGGCTCAGACGATTAGGCATCTGGCTTCTGCTCAGGTCATGATCAAGTTTGAGCCCCGTGTGGGGCCTTGCCCTGACACCAAGGAGCCTGCTTCGGATCCTCTGTCCCCCTCTCTCTCTGCCCCTCCCTGGCTTGTGCTCTTGTGAGCTCTCTCTCCGTCAAAAATAAATAAACATTAAAAAAAAGAAATCACTTTTTGTGAATAAACCTTATTCCCAACTCCTTTGAGGTTCTACACTCTGATTTACAAAAACCTTATCTTTCCTCAAAAACCCTGGCTCATGCAAATCAAAAGAATTGGTTTTTACCCTACGTCCAGTACCAGCTCTCCCAAAATACCATCAGAATAAACTGCTGAGCAAAACTGAGCTTACTGCTTATTGCAGAAGGGAGATCACCACCTGGACAGTCTTATAGCATCTCTGAAGGGCAAAGGCCAAATAAGGGCATATTTATGAGGTTTTTTTGGCAGGTCTGGTTTAAGGCTGGTCTTTTGATCCAAGGGCTTGATTAGGGTTGAGTATGGATCAGATCGAGGTAATAACCTGATACGGAAGTTTAGCCTTGATGGACACAATGAGGTGCGGGTTTCAATCAAGTTTTAGAGAACAGTGAGGTGTTCGATGCTATCTGTTGAGGTGTTGAGGAGTCTGACATTCCATTAAATCAAAGCTTTCCAAACTACACGATGGTTATTTAACACTTTTATCTTCCAAAGATAAAGAGTTTCCTGGGGTAGTTAAGTCCTGTTGATGAAAACATTGGAATAGTAAAGGCATATTAAGGTAGGTAGTAAACTGTGTGGGAATAGATTGCTTTCATTCTCAACCACAACCTCTGAAATGGGTTTCAGAGACTATTTTGGTGATTAAAAGCTAGACATTGGCTTTCACTTTCCAGCTGTAAAAAGATCTTTAAAATCTTCAAGACAATGGCTGCCTCTGGTTTAATGTGGTAAGGTTCCGTTTTATAAAGTAACCCTAAAGCACATTAACATAACTCTAACTTTTCTCTTCCTACATAAATACGTTGAAGCCTCTTGAATTTTTAAAAACCAATCTCTCCGGATAACCTGGGGCCTCCCAGGGCATTCATCATTTTCTGTGATTCCCATTGTGTTGGGCTTGGGCGTCACACTCAGATCCCTGCTCCTGGCGGACAGGGAGGGAGGCCCCTTGTCACCTCTGTGTCCACAGTTCTGGGAACAGCTCCTGCACACAGGGGATGTGCACTTAGGCTGGGAGAACCGCATTAGTAAACTAGACAAGAGAGAGCAAAAAACAAGCAAGCACAAAAGCCCCAAACAAACAAAAGTAGTGCCGACCTCCAAGGTTTTTGAAATAGAGACCCACGGTCACTGTCGCTACTCTCCCTCCTCTATCCCTTCTGCCTCCCCTCCCCCCCGCACTGCTTTTGCTGAAAAGATGGATGACATCGTAACTACTCACTCAGTGGTCATTTCTCATTCCTTATCTTGCTCGCTTCCCCCTAGAATTCCACCTAGAATTGAGAAGAGGTTACCAGAGAGACTGCGGCTGCTTGGAATTTAACACGTTCCCAGTTTCTCCTTCTCCGGCAGTTTCCACGGGTCTACGGTGGTTTGACCGCAAACGCGAACACGGACCTATTGTCAAATCAAGGATGAAGGATACTCTTGTTGGTTCATTGCTAATTCCAAGAAGCCTGTACTAATAGAACCTTGCTTCAAGTTGCACTTGGAGACGTTCTTGTTTTGTCCTTTCCTCCCACTCTTCATTTCTTATACAGCAATACAAAGTGTATATAGACTTTGTCAAAGCTCCCACCGTATAAACCCACATAAAGTGGGTTCATTAAACTTGTCGAGTAAGGGAGAGGTCCATGTTCACAAAGTTTCAGGGGCGACTTAAAAGAAGGAAGTTAGAGAAGCTACATGCGTATGAGGCTTTGGAGGCTGGGCTCAGATGGTTCGAAAGCTGGTCTGGGCAAGGAATGAGGTGAGCATGTGTCAAAATCTGTAACCACACGAGTTGCTGGGCCTTGGAACACATGGGTTTGAATGGGCTGATGTTAAGACAGTTTGATCTTAAGCAGTTTTTGTTGCAAGTCTGTGGTTTGCCCTTTTGGAATAGACAGTTATGTTATCCATTATAGGACATGACGCTGTAACCATGTTCCAATATGACCTTGAAAGGACGTGCAGCCATCACTTTGTCCATTTCTAAGTTTTGCTTATTTTTTTCCTTGACAAGAGTAAGAGCTATGCACTATCAGTCTGGGAGCAACGCAATAATGTACAGGGATGGCTACCTGTAGATCCAACCCCACGCCATTGGTGGCACAGTTCTCCGTTGAGAAGGATTTTCAAGCTGAGTCTAGGGTCTTAAAGAAAGAATCCCACGATCTCTTGCAACATTATTTCAGGGGGCTTCCTGTTCTGTAGAAATTAGAAAATTAAAAACTACATTTTCTGGGTTTCCCTGAGACTAGTTTCAGATGTGCTTTGGATTCTGCCAATCATATGTCCTCAAGGCAGCAGGACATGAGGCATCTCTGTGCAGGCATGGATCATGGCCCCAGACCCAAAGCTCCTCTGGCTGTGCCCTTCTGGACCATGGCTGAACTTGTCATCCTTGGACTCCATGAGCCAAACCAAAACCCTGCCATCAAATTCCCTTTGTTACTTAAGTGAATCCTACTTGAACTTCTGCTACTTGTAACCTTTCTCAAAAAGATATCCTGAGTGAGATACCTATTTGTATGTGAACTTTTGTATTCAGTTTTCGGCCCTCACCAAATCTACCCATAAATCCCAGATGAAAAGCACTGCTGTAAAGACCTCGTAATTTGTCATTTTACTCTGAGTGTGTCTACACAATACTGAAAATCTAGTAGAAAGCTTATAAAGTCCCTACCCATACACCTACAGTCAAGTGATCATGAATAATACCTTTGAAAGTTTCTGAAAAATATGAAGCCTTTTTCTCCTCCCTGGCTTTACCATACTACCTAAAATCCAATCTTTTTTCAATTAATTAACTTATGTGTTTATTCATTTTCATCCAAGTTAGTTAGCATATAGTGCAATAATGATTTTGGAGTAGATTCCTTAATGCCCCTTACCCATTTAGCCCATCCCTCCCCACAACCCCTCCAGCTACCCTCTGTTTGTTCTCTGTATTTAAGAGTCTCTTATGTTTTGTCACCCTCCCTGTTTTTATATTATGTTTGCTTCCCTTCCCTTATGTTCATCTGTTTTGTACCTTAAATTCCCCATATGAGTGAAATCATATGATATTTGTTTTTCTCGGACTAATTTTGCTTAGCATAATACCCTCTAGTTCCATCCACGTAGTTGCAAATGGCAAGATTTCATTCTTTTTGATTGCTGAGTAATACTCCATTATATATATATATATATATATATATATATATATATATATATATATCACATCTTCTTTATCCATTCATCCATCAATGAACACCTTAAATCCACTCTTAAAAATGTATTTCTCAGTGTTAAACTATGACATGGTACTTATTGGTTTTTTTCCTCAACAAATAGGTACTATATCCCTACTGTAGTGGGCCCTACAGTATATGAAGAAGACAGAAAAGATTCCTGTCCCTAAGGAGGCATAAGTCAAGTAGGGGAGAAAGACAAGTAAGTAGGCGGGTCTCTGATGTGCCTCCTACTTGTTATTTATTAATAACAAATTAATTAAAGATTGTTATTTATTAATACTAAATAAGAAATTTATTTACAAAATGTTCAGTTTGGCATTGTTTTCTAAAGCTAAACATATACCATCCTGTGACCCAAAAATCCCACTGCTGGATAGAGCCCAGAAAAGTGGCGCATAAGACTACCAAAAGACTTGTATCAGAATGTTGAAAGCAGCTTTATTCATAATAACCAAAAACTGGAAACAGCCAAAAACCCAGCAACTGGATGGTGGATAAATGAAGTATAGTCTATTCATACAAATAGAAAAACTACACGGCAACAACAACAAAAACAAATGGGGCAAGTTCCTGTTACACTCAACTACATGGATGAATCTTGCAGGCCTAATGGTACGTGAAAAAGCCAGACACTAAAAAATACATACCATATGATTCTGTTTAAATGAAAGTCAAGAATGTATAACACTAACTGGTGGTGACAGAACTCAGTAGAGTGGTGCCTCTGGTTTGGGGAATGGTGTTGAGTGGGAAGAGGGCATGAGGGAACCTTCTAGGTCACTACAAATATTCTATCTATTGATCTGAGTGATGTCTACATATGGATTTACATACGTCAACATTCATTGATCCCTATACATAAAATTAGTGCATGTTATGCCCTTCATTGTGGTTTTGGTTACCTATTGCCACGTAATAAACCACCCCAACACTTTGTGGCTTCCAACGAAGTGGAACAATCTTTTTGACAACCTTTTATTACCACCCACAATGCTGTGGGTTGATCAGGAGGCTTCTCCTCGGGGGACTTCAGTCAGATAGTGGCCGAGGCTGGAGTCATCTGGAGGCTCCCCTGGGATCTGGGATACTGGGGTGACTGGACCTCCACGTAGTCTCAGGATTTCTCCTCTTCACATGACCTCTCCACAGGGTCTCTTCAGTAGGGTAGCCACATACAGCCGCCATGGAGTATGCCACTCAGACCTCCCTTCAAGAGAGAACCTCTGTGAGGAGTAGTTAGCTAAGAGCTTCTAGGGGTTATATATTCAATATCTACCACAACCTTCACATGGAGGCCTTGCACTCCCTGGGCCTTTCCTAGCCAACGATTGAGTGCATTGGGGTACTGCAGCTGGGCCCTTTCTGCCCACTGCAGAAAATGTCTAATGCGTGATCTTTTCTCTGGGGCTCCCCATCAGGCTAGGCAAGGATTTCTCAGAGCTGCCCCACTTTCCACCTGATCTTCCTGTTTCCCTTGCTCCTTTCCCAACTGTCAGACCTGAAGCACAATCTGAAAGCTTTCTCGGCCAACCCCTGCTCTCTGTCCCTTTTCTCCTTCACTAGCATTTCCCTAATTGCTTCTTGGAGGGTCTGAACTGAGAGGGCTCCCAAAAACAAATATTCCAAGAGAAAGGAAGGAGAATCTGCCAGTGTTCCTAAAGCCAGGCCTAGAAATGGCCCAGGGCCACTTCTGCTATATTCTATTAGGGTTTTTTTTTTTTTAAGTTTATGTATTGAGAGAAAGAGAGAGAGACAGAGGCTCCATGGTGTCAGACACAGGGCTCAAACCCACAAACCATGAGATCATGACCTGAGCTGAAATCAGGAGTCAGATGCTTAACTGACTGAGCCACCCAGGTGCCCCTACCTTCCTATTGTTGAACTCAAGTCACAGACCAGTCAGATTCATTGTGGAAGGGGAATACTAGGGCTTGACTATTCGGATCATTTATGAAGACTGGCTACCACAACTGTGTATGTGTTATACCTCAATTTAAAAAAGCTTTTTAAAAAGTTTGTCATTTGGAGAGGCTTTGAGCTCTGGAGCTGGAGGCAGATTGTATACCAGGGAGACAGAGCATGAGGGAGAGAGACCTCTCAAGGACAGTGCCGCTGCCCATGTTTTGCTTCATATGTAGACTCAACTGTGACCTAGATGTATTCCATTAACAGGGGCCATTCATCTGTCACCTCAGCCTTGTATACCTCCCGGTGGTGGAGGCAAGACCCACTAAGCACTGGCTGATTTGGGCTGACTTTGCCTGGGAGCTCTTGTCACGAAATTTTCCAGTTTAATCATTATTTGAGTTTAATATAGACAGTAATCTGATCTAAGTAAGTCATTACATTGCATCACATCTGACGGTAGAAAAGCCAAACATGCTATTGTGCTTCCTTTAAAAAAGAGAGAGAGAAGAAGACTCAAAAAAGACAACATTTTTTTTCTTTCTTTTATTTGTATATATTGTATCTTACCAACAAATGCTTGTAGTCAAAGGACCAAGGAAAAGCTAGGGAAGGAAATTAAAGTTGAGGAAAGAAGGGCAGGTTTTACTGAAAACACCAAAGTGAGATTGAAGTTAAAACCCAGGGTCATCTGGTTCAGATAAATAATCCATAGAGAGGAACCAATTTAGAGCTCCGGTTGGGTTGGTAAAGTACCAGCCTGAAAGAGAAACTTTTGCACTGTAGGTTGTCTGGACAGACATTTTCTTGGATGATGGTGGAGTGGGAAGGGCTTTCACTATTGACTGATTGATCGATGTTTTAAGTAATCTCAACACCCAGGGTGGGGCTTGAGCTCACAACCCCAAAATCGAGAGTCTCACACTCCTCCAACTGAGCCAGCCAGGCCACCCAGCTTTTATTTTTTAAATTAAAGTACATACAGTTGACACTAACATGCATAGATCTTAAGTATACAGTTCAGTGGGTTCTCACAATTATATACCAGTGTGACCACCACCCTAATATAAATATATTATATTTATATATAAATATATATAAATAAAATATATAAAATATATAAAATATAAGGGCATAAAATATATCCTTCATCCCAGAACGTTTTCTTGTGCCTCTTTCCAACTGATCCCCGTTCAATCCCCAATCCCCTGCAAACACTTTCTGATTTTTAGTACTGTAGGTTAGTTTTGCTTGTTCTAGAATTTCATTTACGTGGAATCCAACAGAATGACTTCTTTCATTCAACATAATGTTTTTGAGATTCATCTATATTACTGTATGTGTCCTATTTATTTCCTTTTTATTACTTAGTAACATTCCATTGCATAAGTATACCATTATGTCATAATCCATTTTCCTGCTGATGGATATCTCAGTTTCCAGTTTGGGGCTTCAATGAATAAAGGTGCTACAAACAACTTTAAAAAATTTGTTTTAATGTTTATTTATTTTTGAAAGAGAGAGAGAGAGAGAGAAAGTATGAGCAGGGGAGGGGCAGAGAGAGAGGGAGACACAGCATCGGAAACAGGCTCCAGGCTCCGAGCTGTCAGCACAGAGCCCGGTGCAGGGCCTGAACCCACAAACCATGAGATCATGACCTGAGCTCAAGTCAGATGCTTTAGCCACCCAGGTGCCCCCAAAAACAACTTTTTGTACATTTGGTGGGGGGGGGGGGCAAATGTTTTCATGACTCATGAGAAAATACCTAAGAGTGCGATTCTTGGATCCTAGAGTAAATACGTGTTTAACCTTATAAGAAACTGACAAAAAGTTCTCCAAAGTTGTACCATTTTATAGTCCTAACAGCAGTTCGAGAAGATTCCAATTGTTCCACATCCTTGCCAATAGTTGGTGTTATCAGTCTTTTTTATTTTAGTCAGCGTAGTGATATCTCAATTAGGTTTTAATTCCATTTCTATAATGAATACTGATGTTGAGCACCCATTTGTGTGCTTATGGGACATCCTTATATCTTCTTTGGTGAAGTGTCTGTTTTTAATGCTTTCTGTCTGCCTTTTTTTTTTTTTTTTTTTTTTTTACTGTCTGCTTTATCCCCTTTAAAGAAGCAGTTATCCAAGTTTGCTGTCTGAAAGAGCCCTGTGATGAAACAGATCAATTCAAGAAGTACATTTAGCCACTATAGCTTTTTATACTGGTCCAGTTTCACTGTTAAAAAGCGAATACCTTTGCTCAAATAAATTGGTGTGACCTCTCCAAAGTAAAACGCTGACTCTAGTATTTTATTTCCAACTCTGAGGTGTATGTGTGTACTCTAAATAAACAGTTTCACCACAAGCAAGAGAACTGGAGGCTACGGTCTATTATAAATAAATTATGTTTTAAAAAACCAATCTATTTGCTTTAAATGAACTCTGGCCTTGGGGAACATTGCAAATCTTAAGCGTTTCTATACCCACAAAATGAAGCTGAGGCAACAAGCATCTGTGTGTAATCAATTGGTCTTAAAAGGCTTTAGAATGGTTGGCAGGAAGTAAAATGTAGGGTGTCATTAAAGGATGAAGAAGAAAACTTCATTTTCACCCACAAGAAAGTGTTTCAATAAAGAATCAGAATCTTACAGAAAGGAAGCCTTGGATTTCTGAGGCAGGTTTATTCCAGTGCATTTAACTTTAATGTTGGCTATCACGAGTAACACCAGATGTGTTTTTCTGCTGAAGGATGAATCAGCTTGAATGCTTGATTAGTCCATCTTTGTGGGTGAAGACTTATGTTTTTTAAGTTTATCTATTTTGAAAGAGAGAGTGCGGGGCGCCTGGGTGGCTCGGTCGGTTAAGCGGCCGACTTCGGCTCGGGTCATGATCTCACGGTCCGTGAGTTCGAGCCCCGCGTCGGGCTCTGTGCTGACAGCTCGGAGCCTGGAGCCTGTTTCAGATTCTGTGTCTCCCTCTCTCTCTGCCCCTCCCCTGTTCACGCTCTGTGTCTCTCTCTGTCTCAAAAATAAATAAACGCTAAAAAAAAATTAAAAAAAAAAAAAAAAGAAAGAAAGAGAGAGTGCATGAGCCAGCAGGGGAAGGGCAGAGAAAGAATCCCAAGCAGGCTCTGCACCATCAGCAGAGAGTCTGATGCGGGGCTCGATCTCACGAACCGTGAGATACGACCTGAGCCGAAACCAAAAGTCGGACACTTAACCGACTGAGCCACCCAGGCTCCCCAGTAGGTGAAGACTTATTAATTGGTACTTTTATGTGCTGTAAGGAACTGACATTGCTGAATATAATCATAAATGTGATGGTACACTGTGGTACATCAGTATCGGTCATATCTCATTCCGCTTAGAGTTGATGAACAAAGCTCTTTTTTTTTTCCTGTATACCTATTGCATGATGCTTATATGACAACATTTGAAAGTGCTTTGATTTTTGTCTACTAGTCTTATATTCGATCTTGTCATTTTCTGTGCTTATGAGTACTGATACCAACTTGTTCCTGGCTTGCTTTATCTCGAGTAGCTTAGTCATATTATACTGAGTCACCTAGACCAATGCTTCTCAAACCTTAACGTATACGGGAATCTCCTAGTGATCTTGTTCAAGCGCCGATTCTGATTCCTTAGGTCTGGGGTGGAGCCCAAGAGTCTGCATTTCTAATGAGCTCCTTTTCTGCTCGCCCAACTGATCTCACTTTAGTAGCAAGGGGCCACAAAATAATCACAACCTTGTCACTGTTCTGACTCACCTTCAAATGTAATTTACCATTACAAAGTTTTAGCTACACAAACATCATATGATGGCACATGATGTACTTTGCCTACTGAATTGCCGTCATCTCTCATTCCCCCAACCTCAGACACGTTCTGTTTGTTAATCAACTCCCGTTTTATTTGGGACAGTGAAACAACCTTGGTTATTCTACTCCCTTTGCTAAATATCCACTTTCTCAGGGTCCCTTGCAGCTAAAAGTGCCCACGTGACCCAACACTGACCAATGGGATAGAAGGGAAAAGTCTTCTAGAGGCTCCTGGGAAAGATTTTATTTTCCTGCTGAAAGCGACTGTGACACGAGGAGAGTCAGCTTCATCTCCTGATCTTGAAAGTAGGGAAACGCTTTTCCCCCTCTCTAAATCAAATTGAAGTTCAACAGCCAAGCATTTTGCTGACACGGGCTATGTTTGTTTCCTAGGGCTGCAGATAACAAATTATCACAAACTTGGTAGCCTCAAACAATAGGATTTATTCTCTCACAGCCTGGAGGCCAGAAGTCCAAAATCAATGCGTTGCCAAGGTTGGTTTCTCTCTCCTAGCTTCTGGAGGCTACAGACAATCCTTGGCTTGAAGATGCATCACTCCACTCTCTGCCTCCAGCCTCCTATGGCCTTCTGCTGTGTGTGTCTCTCAGTACGTCTTCTCCTTTTCTGTCTTTTGTGAGGATACCTGTCAATGGATTTAGACCCCACCGCAATCCACAATCATCTCATCTTGAGATCCTCACCTCAACCACATCTGCAAAGGCCCTTATTCCAAATAATGTCACCTTCTGAAGTTCTAAGTAGACATATCTTTTGAGGGGACTCTATTCAACCCACTATACAGGCCTAATCTGCCTTTTGGAGGGAGACCCTCCTTTAGCTTGGGCTTCAACCCTGGGGCTTGGGAAATCCATAGTCATAATCCAAGCTTTTATGTCCCTACCAAAGCAGGGGATTCCTCTAGTGGATCAGGGGATTCCTCTAGTGGATCCATTCATTCCTTGCCAAGCTCAGATCTGGGGGTCCTTACAGTGACTCCTAAGGCACACCATGGTCCATCCTCGAGCACCCCTGTGGCCTCCCTGTCAGAGGAGGAAAACATCCCCACCACTGCCACCCTCACTCCTTGGTCTTCACAGCAGATCGGGCTAGGTAATTTGTGGGGCCCAGTGCAAAATGAAAATATAGGGACCTTGTTCAAAAACCATGAAGAATTTCAAAAGAGTAACAGCAGGGCATTAAACCAAGCGCAGGGCCCTGTGTGACCACATGGGTCACTCACACATAAAGCCAGCCCTGTTTCCTGGTCTCCAAGAAGCCAACTATACCTTTGGGTTTGGCCAAATCCATCAAAATTCTCCCTTCTATTCTCTGTCCCTCTGGGAAGATGAATGGAGCATAAAAGCTCTCACCTCCTTTTTGGGGCCTAGAGACTAGAGCTCAGAAAGCAAGTCCCAGCTGAATATAATAGACATAAGCAGAAGTGTTCTTCGTGATCATCTTTCTGATGAGCCCACAGCATAACAAGAAGATAAGGTAGAATTCAGTACACAAATTAATTTCTCAGTAACTGCTCTGTTACGAAAGTGGCTAAAAAAAATAGCTATCTTTACATGTTCTGAAACTCCTGGAAAACATTAGGGCGGGTCTAGAAGTGAAAACCAAAGAAACAATATAACCAAACGGAACAAAAAACAACCACCTACCCAAATATCACACCACCTGACCTTCTTAGTCCAATTACATGATTTTTTTTTACAAGTTCTTAAATATTCTATGGAATAGGGAAGTTACTAACCAAATACTTCTGGTTTGTTTTAAAAACTGTCACCAAAGAAAATGTTAGCCTTGCAAAGCCAACCACCAGCTGAAATGCAAAATGAAATAAAAACTCAGCCATTTAGGGTATTAAAAATAAAAAATATGACTGTTTCCTGGGTTCTCCATTTTCATTTCTTTCAGGAACACAAGTATGAAAAACATCGTGACTGTTAAAAATTTTTGAGATGATTGATTTTCTGGATTTAAGTGTTGTTATAACTTTTAATGGGTACCTACTTCAAAGGAAATCGACAAAATTTTCATTTTTCCACCTGAGTATTTCTACATTGATTATGTCACGTCAAGCTGAGTTTTGTTTCTGTGAGGGCCCCAGAGCTATAATTTCTGTGTTTAGAGTGATAGCCGATTTTTCCCCACATAGTTTGCTATGAAGCTTTAAGAATTTCAAGTTTGTTGTTTTACAAAGTAAATAAAATAAAATATACACAATTTGAAAACACGTTTGAATTAGTGTCTTAATATGCACAATCCTGCAATTGTAAAATTCAATGCAATAAAAGTAAGTTTTTATCCCATGAAAAATGCAAATGTAAATATTGATATGAAAAATAACTAATTCTATTTGTGATTACATTATCACTTGAGAAATATGTGTCAGTAGTAAATAAATATATACATATATGAAAAATGCTTGATTTTACTAGTTTTATTTATTTATTTATTTATTTATTTTTTAATTTTTTTTTCAACGTTTATTTTATTTTTGGGACAGAGAGAGACAGAGCATGAACGGGGGAGGGACAGAGAGAGAGGGAGACACAGAATCGGAAACAGGCTCCAGGCTCCGAGCCATCATCCCAGAGCCCGACGCGGGGCTCGAACTCACGGACCGTGAGATCGTGACCTGGCTGAAGTCGGATACTTAACCGACTGCGCCACCCAGGCGCCCCATTTTTATTTATTTTTTTAATTTTTAATGTTTATTTATTTTGAGAGAGAGAGTGAGAGACAGAGCCCAAGTGGGGGAGGAGAAGAGAGAGAAGGAGACACAGAATCTGAAGCAGGATTGAGGCTCTGAGCTGTCAGCACAGAGCCCGACGAGGGACTTGAACTCACAAACCGCAATATCATGACCTGAGCTGAAGTCAGATGCTTAGCCGACTGAGCCACCCAGGTGCTCCTACTAGTGATTTTATTTTTAAGTTTATGTATTTATTTGAGAGAGTGGGGGAAGGGTACAGAGAGGGGGAGAGAGGGAGAATCTCAAGCAGGCTCCACACTATCAGCTTATCAGCACAGAGCCTGACAGGGGGCTCGAACCCACAAACTGTGAGATCATGACCGGAGCCAAAACCAAAAGTGGGATGCTTAACTGACTGAGCCACACAGGCACCCCATTTTACTAATGATTTGATATGATTTGATTTGATTTGATTTTAAAAGAGAGACGCACAAGTGAGTGAGAGGCAGAGAGAGAGGGAGAGGGAGAATCCCACGAGGGGCAGGGAGGGGGGAGGAGAGAAAGAGAGAGAGAGAAGCAGGATTCACCCAGAGAGGGACTCATGTTTACCTGAAGCAGGACTTGAGCTCACCTGAAGCGGGGCTCAAACTCACAAACTGTGAGATCATGACCTGAGCCAAAGTCAGATGCTTAACCGACTGAGCCACCCAGGCTCCCTAGTGATTTTTAAATGTACATTTTTTTCTCCTTTTTTTACCCTTTACTGACCTCTCCCTATTTCCTCCACCCCCTACACCCTGGCAACCACTTTTCTACTCTGTTTCTATGAATTTTTATTTTTTTAAATTTCACACAATACCATGTGGTGTCACTTTCTCTGGCTTATATCACTGAGCATAATGCCCTCAAGGTATATCTTGCTGTCATAAGTGGGCAGCCTTTCCTTCTTTCTTACGGCTGAATAATATTTAATTGTGTGTATACACACCACATCTTCTTTATCCACTCATCCACTACTGGACGCTTAGGTTGTTTCCATATCTTGGCTGTTGTGAATAATGCTGCAGTGAACATAGGAGTGCAGATATCTCCTCAATATCTTGTTTAAACAAGCATTTCCTTTGGATTTGTACTCAGAAGTGGGATTGCCGATCATACAGTAGTTCTGCTTTTAGAAGAAACTTTCATTCTGTTTTTCGTTGTGGTTGCACCAATTTACATTCCCACCAGTCCATAAGAGTTCCCTTTTCTCCACACTCTCCCCAACACTTGTATTGTATTTAAAATTTTTTTAATTTTAAATGGTTTTCTTTATTTTTTGAGAGAGAGAAAGAGAGAGTAAGCGGGGGAGGGGCAGAGAGAGGGGGACAGAGGATCCAAAGCGCGCTCTGCATTGACAGGCAGACAGCAGCGAGCCCTATGTGGGACTCCAACTTACGAACCGTGAGATCATGACCTGAGCCAAAGTCGGCCACTCAACCAACTAAGCCACCCAGGCGCCCCTGTATTCTATTCTTAAATGAACACTTTTAAACATTTAAATATTTTACATTTAATTTTTTAATGTTATTTGAGAGAGAGAGAGAGCACGCGCATGCACATGTGTGTGCACACAAGCGGGGCTGGGGGGTGGGTGGGGCAGAGGAAGAGAGAGAGTCCTGATGCAGGGCTCAGTCCCACAACCCTGGGATCATGACCTGAGCCAAAATCAAGAGTTGGATGCTCAAATGACTGAGCCACCCAGGTGCCCAGAAAAATTTTATATTTAAATATCGTATTAATATATTCAAATGTTATATCTATATTTTTTCTTTTTTTTTTAAAGTAATTTCTATGCTCAACGGGGGGCTCGAGCTCATGACCCTGAGATCAAGAGTCGCATGCTATACCAACTAAGCCAGCCAGGTGCCCCTATATCTATATGTTTTAAAAATTTTTTTTTAAGTTTATATTTTATTTATTTATTTATTTTAATGTTTATTTTTGAGAGAGAGAGAGAGAGATAAAGGGCAAGCAGGGGAGGGGCAGAGAGAAAGGGAGACAGAATGTGAAGCGGGCTCTATGCTGAGCATAGAGCTGGACGTGGGACTTGAACCCATGAACTGTGAGATCATGACCTGAGCTGAAACCAAGAGTCAGACACTTAACTGAGCCACCCAGGTGCCCCGCCATATCTATATATTTAAAAAATATTTATATTACATATAAAATATAAATATTTTAAATATTTAAATAAATACTTTTATTCTTTATTTTAGGTTTTATCCTCGGTTTCTTTTTTTAATATAATTTATTGTCAAATTGGCTTCCATACTACACCCAGTGCTCACCCCAACAAGTGCCCTCCTCAATGCCCGTCATCCACTTTCCCCTCTCCCCCACCCCCTATCAACCCTCAGTTTGTTCTCTGTATTTAAGAGTCCCTTATGGTTCGCTTGCCTCCCTCTCTGTTTTTTTTTTAATTTTTTTAATGTTTTTAGTTAGTTTTGAGACATAGAGAGACAGAGCATGAGCATGGGAGGGTCAGAGAGAGAGGGAGACACAGAATCTGAAGCAGGCTCCAGGCTCTGAGCTGTCAGCACAGAGCCTGATGAAGGGCTCAACCTCACGGACTGTGAGATCACGACCTGAGCTGAAGTCGGACGCTTAACCCACTGAGCCACCCAGGCGCCCCCTCCGTCTCTGTTTGTAACTATTTTTCCCCCTCCCCTTCCCCCATGGTCTTCTGTTAAGTTTCTCAAGATTCACATATGACTGAAAACATATGATACCTGTCTTTCCCTGATTTATTTCACTTAGCATAATACCTTCTAGTTCTCTCTCTCTCTCTCAAAATAGATAAATAAACTTTAAAAAAGAAAAGAATAGGGGTGCCTGGGTGCCTCGGTCGGTTAAGCATCCGACTTCAGCTCAAGTCATGATCTCACAGTTTGTCGGTTTGAGCCCCTCGTTGGGCTCTGTGCTGACAGCTCAGAGCCCGGAGCCTGTTTTGGATTCTGTGTCTCTCACTCTCTCTGCCCCTCCCCAACTCACGCCCTGTTCTCTGTCTCTCAAAAAAATGAATAAACATTAAAAAATTTTTAATTAAAAAAATACTTTGAAATAAATATTTTAAAATAAGCAATCTCTTGTCTTTTTGATGATAGCCATTCTAACAGATGTGAGGTGATATCTCATTGTGGTTTTAATTTGCATTTCCCCGATGATTAGTGAAATTGAGTACCTTTTTATATATCTGTTGGCCATTTGTATATGTCCTAAACATGTACATTAAAACAATTTATCCAAACATTTGTCAATCAAGAAGAGTCTGTAAAGCAGCCAAAGCACTAATTTGAGGCCTTAGGGATTGTAATCCGAAGGACACAGAGGGTCTCCAAATCACTGAAAGCATGCTCTGAACTGTAAATGCAGAGTACAGGCTTCTAAAGGCAAAACACACAAGGTTACATAACACACATTTTGAAAGAATTATGACGGCAGAGTTTACACTATCTAATACATGATTGGCTATTTAGCTAACAGGTATTATATTATGTCTATTTCAGTCCAAAGTAGGAGGATGTGTTCCAGGAGTTGCAATTGGTAAAAGTCAAACGTTTATGGTGCTCCGAGAATTGAAACGAGAGGTGCATAGGCCCTACCTCCTCAATATCCTTTTGACCCTGTTTGAAATGACCCTCTTAGCAAAGCTTACTTCATCTTGAATCCTCTTTTATATTTCCCCTCTTTTGATACAGCTCTTTCTGATAGGAAAGCATTGATGATAATTTTTAAAACAATTTTTTAAAGTTTATTTATTTTGAGAGGGCACGTGAGGGGGGGAAGGGCAGAGAAACAGGGAGGGGCGGAGAGAAAGAATCCCAAGCCCCTTGTGACTCGGGGCGGGGAGGGCTCGAACTCAGGAACCATGAGCTCGTGACCTGAGCCAAAATCAAGAGCCAGACGCTTCACCGACTGAACCACCCAGGTACTCCTAATGATAATTTTTATGATCATGCAGTCCCATTTTGTTACCGGAGTGGTTCAGGTCCATCAGGTCTCCCAGCAGAGGGGAGTGTCACAAGTGATCGATATTTGATATGCTCAGCTAGGTGAGACTCTTACCCATATTGGAGTAACAAGGAGGTTTGAGGAAATAAGGTCTAGATGTCAGGTTCGCGTTTCTTTCAGCCAAAAAAGATAGATCTGTTGAATGATCTTGAGGCTTTGAGCAACCATCACTTAGACATTTTGAGTAGAAGTATAACAATGGGAAATACATAGCATGAGCAATGTGAAAATAGCAAATAGGGCACAAATTAAAATGATGATCCAGCTAAAGTATCAGAAAACTTAACATTAAACCCTCCTGGGGGTAAAGCTTGAATGTCCCTTTAAGGATTTGGCTAGTTTGAATCACTTTGTGGGTTTTAATTCTACTTGTGAGGTGTTTATCCAAGCGGCAAGAGGTATTAGCTATGGCACAAATTCCTCTTTGGGCTGTAAGTAAATAATCTAAAGCAATCCTGTTGTCGAGGACCACCATAGCTAGGGAATCCGAAGATTTGGGGGAGCCCTGCTGGCTGTGGCAGTGGAGCAAGCTATTCTGTTTACAGTTTTGCTAAGATTTCTCATCATAACGTTTTTTTCATTAAGTTTTCATTTAAATCCCAGTTAACATACAGGGTAATATTAGTTTCAGGTGTAGAATTCAGTGATTCATCACCTACATACAACACCCGGTGCTCATCACAACAAGCGCCCTCCTTAATCCCCATCACGTGTTTCCCCATCCCCCCCCCACCTCCCCTCCAGCAACCCTGTTTGTTCTCTATAGTTAAGAGTCTGTTTTATGGTTTGCCTCTCTCTTTTCTTTTTCCCCTATGTTCATCTGTCTTGTTTCTTAAATTCCACAAATGAGAGAAATCATATGGTATTTGTCTTTCTCTGACTTATTTCATTTAGTATAATACTCTCTAGCCCTATCCATGTTATTGTAAATGACAAGATTTCATTCTTTTTTATGTCTAACATTCCACTGTATGTATATATACTATATCTTGTTTATCCATTTATCTGTCGATGGACATTTGGGCTCTTTCCATAATTTGGCTATTGTTGATAATGCTGCTATAAACATTGGGGTGCATGTGTCCCTTCGAATCAGTATTTTTGTGTCCTTTGGGAAAATACCTAGGGGTTCAATTGCTGGATTGTAGGGTAGTTCTAGTTTTAACTTTTTGAGGAACCTCCATACTGTTTTCCAGAGTGGCTACACCAGTTTACATTCGCACTAACAACTTTTTTTTTTTTTAAGTAAGCTCTAGGCCCAATGTGGGGCTTGAACTCATTGCCCCAAGATCAAGTGTTGCATGCTTTACTCACTGAGCCAGCCAGGCACCCCTCTCATCATAATTTCTAATTCTGCTGGGCCTAATCCAAGCCATGAACCTATGATTCTAAAGTATAGGTTAAATTGATCTCCAGAATATCTGACAGGAAGGTCACAGCCTTGGCTGTGGCCACAGCACAGCCATTGTCTTCACACTCAGAAGGGTCCTCATCCAGGTAATCCTCTGTTATTGTTTTAATGTTTATTTATTTTTGAGAGAGAGCAAGCAAGCACGAGCAAGCATGGGAGAGAGAGAGAGGGAGACACAGAGTCTGAAGTAGGCTCCAGTCTCTGAGCAGTCAGCACAGAGCCCAATGTGGGTCTTGAACTTGAACTCGTGAACCATGAGATCATGACCTGAGCCAGTCATTCACCCCAATGCCCTATTATTGATAAGGCTTTCTACTTTCTTAAGTGAGGTTTTGGGGGTAAAATGGCTATAACCATTTTAAGTATAGTAAAAGGGGATGTTAGATGTTCCAGAAAGCATGTGGCAAGGCCTATCCAACTCTCAAGACATTCATAAGCCCAGGACTAGTGATCATATCCACAAATGAAATATATCTCTCTGGTACACAGAAGACTCCAGACCTGTTCTGAGGTTTTATGAATCCACTAATTGGGAGAGATGTGAGAATGTATTGAAACCAGGTGTCAGTGAGGGGTAGCGTCCAGGGTTGAGAAGTGAGGTTCATTTGGCAGGCCCCTAGCAGCGTGGGAAGGCCGTGGCCACTCCACATGTCGGGTTTTGCCAGGAAGGTGGGGCAAATGGACTCACTCTTATTACTTTGGTTGCTTCGGGACCGGGAGGGGTGAGGATGAGAGGTAGGGAGGAAGAATGACATTGTAGGAGTATTACAAACAGATTGGGAGTTTTGTGTGGTAGGGTTAGAACATTTGCAGGCCTTATTGTTAAAAACACAGTAAGAGTTCTCAATTTGGGGAGTGTTAGGAAAAAGCAGGGGATAGGACATTGGGGATTGTAGATTTGGACTCGCTAAGCTATAGAAGATGGTGCTTTACTATGGCTAAGAGTATAAGTGGGTATATTTGTAAAAGTGGAAATAGGAATGACTAGGGGGTCAATTGTTTTTTGCAAAGTCTCCAATGGAAGAATGATGACAGGTCCAGCGGATAGGTTGCCAGATGAAGATAAGGATTGGGACAGCTGAACAATAATATTATCTTTCCAGGCAGGAGAGGAGATAGGGCAGGGACGAAAGCTGGTAGAATTACAAATTTCATAATGTTGAACATAGGTAAAGGCAGGGAGGGAACAACAATAGGTATAGAGGAACCTTTGAGATTATGGTTACCACCAACAAAGAAACCCTACTGAGTGTAAAACAGCCAAAATTATAAGAATTCCTACCCAGGGAAACAGTGGTCCAAAGATCTCAGCAAGTTTAGGAATTACCATCAGATTTTGACAGTTAGGAAAGCATTATTGTACTAGCCTAGTCCTGACCCTTGGGAAGGCAGTCTACTCCGATCTTGTCCGCTTCTTCTTCTGGGATATAGTCAGTTTGAGGTCTCTGGTTGGTTTAATAGTCAAACTGGATGTTGGAACCTTTTTTAAAGTGACAAACTGGGTGGCTCAGTTGGTTGAGCATCTGGCTCTTGATTTCAGCTCAGGTAATGATCCCAGGGTGGTGGGATCGAGCCCCATGTTGGGCGCTGTGCTGAGCATGGAGTCTGCTTAAGATTGTCTCTCTCCCTCTCTTTCTACCCCTCCCCTGTGCACATGTGCTCATACTTCGTCTCTCTCTCAAAAATAAATATTTTCAAAATAAGATTCTCTCTCTCCCTCTGCCTCTCTCCCCTGCTCATGCTCTCTCTCTAAAATTAATTAATTAAAAAATGAGAAACATGAGCCCATGAACCTTCTAATTTAGTGGCACAAGGATTGGCTAGCAATACATGGTATGGTCCCTCTCCAGCAAGGCTGGAGGGAGTCTTTGTGGAGGTTTCTCCCAAGTTGAAGGCTGTAATGTTCAATGTTTTTGTCTCCCAGGAGCATACCATAGACAGACTGTTCGACCAATTTCTCATTTCTTTGAAGGGCTTTACAGTAAAAGTCATCACATCACCTTTAAGTAAGCTGGGTTCATATGCCCCTTGAGGTTTTTTTCTGTTTTGTTTTTTTTAACAATTACTCATTTTTGAGAGACAGAGAGAGACCGAGCACGAGGAAAGGAGGGGCACAGAGAGAGGGAGACACAGAATCCGAAGCAGACTCCAGGCTCTGAGCTGTCAGCACAGAGCCCGACGCGGGGCTCGAACTCACAAACCGCAATATCGTGACCTGAGCCGAAGTCAGACGCTCAACCAACTGAGCCACCCAGGTACCCCGAGGTTTGTTTGTTTTTTTTAATGTTTATTTATTTTCGTGAGAGAGAGAGTGGGGAAGGGGCAGAGAGAGAGGGAGAGAGAGGATCCAAAGCAGGCTCTGCACTGACAGCGGTGAGCCCAATGCAAGGCTCAAACTCACGAACCATGAGGTCATGACCTGAGCTGAAGTCGGACACTTAACCAACTGAGCTGCCCAGGTTCTCCTTGTTGTTGTTGTTGTTGTTTTTTTAACGCAGGCTCTGTGCCTAATGTGGGGCTTGAACTCATGACCCTGAGATCAAGGGTCACATGCTCTACCGACTGAGCCAGCCAGGTGCCCCTAATATGCCCATTGATTTAATCTCATTGGCATTTCAGTAATGGTTTCAAAGGGTGATGGTTTCTGTCTCTTATAGGGAATGGATCTAAGATTCAACAGCACTAAGGAAACAGCTTTTGGCCATGGCAGATGAAAGATTCCATGAGTTTTACAGATTGGATTTTTGTAATACCACCAGCTCGTTCCACAAGGACAGAGGATTGGGGGTGGTAGGTACAGGGAAATGTTGCAAAATTGAAGAAATGTGGCAAATGGCCTGTAATATTTGTTCTGTGAGATGAGTCCTTTGGTCATTGTGAAGTTCCGAGGGTGTTCCTCAATTTGGAATTACCTTCTCCAACGATATTTACCTATGGCTGAGACTGTACTATGACCAGGAAAGGCTTCTACCCAGTGAGAACACATACAAACCATTACTAAAACCTATTAGTATCTTTGCAATGGTGGTAGCTAGATAAAATCCAACTGCAGTATCTCAGAGGGCCCGAGAAAGGGTAAGGAAAGACTGTCCTTTCATCACAGGGGACCTAAAGCCTGCTTTAGGCTTTACACAGTGACAGTGTGCAATAGTGACATCTGGGGAGAGAGCAAGAGGATTTCGTAAGATGTTAATCTCCTGGAGGATAGGTGCCAAGTATGATGAGAGCTCATTATAATAGAATTGGCAAGAGGGGTTGCTTGTTTTTGTGACATACATTTTAAAATGATGACTGAATTGCTTCTCGGCCTTTTGGCTAAGTGTAAAATGTATCAAGTGTAAAATGATGACCGACACCATTATATCAAGGCACATTCAGAGTTCCAGGAATTTCACACAATTTTTGGAACACTATATACCTATACAGCTGTAATATAAACAAGGTTTACTATTATTTCTTATTTGGCAATGCTTCTCATGCGACTTAACATATCAGATAAGCCTAAGTAGTTTAACATATCCTTTGGAATGTTCCAGAGACCCTCTGGAAAAAAAGAATCCTAAAGCTTCTTACAGATCAAAAAGATTTTATTTAGAATTTGGTTTGGGGAAGTTCGTAAAAACTATCAAAATGTTTAGACACTGGCTAAATAGGATTACAGAAAATTATGAAATAATAGTTAATTATCCACTTAACCAAGGGGACAAAAGGATTTCAAGAACAGATATAGAGGATCATATAGCTGCAAAAGCCTTAGCTCTTTTTGAATAGAGAGGACTCCATTTTTCTAGGTAATCAAAGACCTGATAAAGCCACAATATAGAATCTTTGTTTCCCTGGAAAATTACATTAAAAGTAAAGAAATTTTATTTACAATTTCTTATTAAGAACCGACCAATAATTGAAGAAAATTTTGTTCTTCTAAGAGAAAAAAAAACAAACAAATTCTAATTTTGTACCAGTGTACTTTTGATATTAAAACTCATTTTTAAATAAATAAATTTTCACCTTAGCCAGCTTGATTACACATAAAATTCTTCTCCCAAGATTCCTTTTCTACAAACCTTCTACAACTTTCTATGTCCCTTTTAGTTTGTCCCTGTTCTCTTTCCCTTTCTGAAACAAACAGCTTTACTTTGGGACAAAATTACTTTCACTTCGCTCAACAAAGCGCATTTCATTTCCTCATACCTTTTTTTTAAAATTTTTTAAAGTTTATTTTTTTATTTTGAGAGACAGAGTACGTGTGAGCAGGGGAGGGGCAGAGAGAGAAGGAGAGAGAGCATCCCAACCAGACTCCACGCTGTCAGAACAGAGCCTGATGCAGGGCTCGAACCCACAAACCATGAGATCATGACCTGAGCCAAAACCAAGAGTCTGATGCCTAATCGACTGAACCACCCAGGTGCCCCCTCATACTTTTTTTTAATGAAAAACACACACCCTACTTTCCTTGCCTACTTTCCATTTGGCCAATTTCTTTTATCCTTATTGTTTTTGGTAGTTTTATGTTCACATATACTAATTAGAATTTTTAACCCTTAGAATCCTAAATTCCTAGTGAAAACTAAGAAGGATTTGTGGCTGGGCGACTTTATCAATACATTTTATAATTTCTAGAAATATAGACCCCCTTTATAGTAATTTTAATTTATTTCTTTGTGGCATAAAACCTGTTTATTAACAGACCTAAATTATTTTTTGTTTCTCTGTGAAAAAATTAAAAAGTCAATAGTAAATAAATTTCTGTTTAGGAATCAATGCCTCAGTATATTATCTTATTTAGGAATGATCTAGATAGCCAAAGAACATTCATTAACTAGTTTAACTTAGCATAAGTGTCTGGGTGTTTGGCTAAACTGACTTAGCAGGGTTCTTGCTAAAACTGGATTTTACAAGGAAGTGCCCAGATGGGCCTAAGAGAAGGTTCAGGAGCCCAACCAGAGTTTGGTCTAGCAAAGAATCTTTGTCACCATCACCACAAGATTGTTCTGGTTTATAGATGAGTACCCGCAGTCTTGGAGATTTTAAGAAACTTGCTCAAGATTTTCATGGATATTGGGGCACCTGGCTGGCTCAGTTGGAGATTTTAAGAAACTTGCTCAAGATTTTCATGGATATTGGGGCACCTGGCTGGCTCAGTTGGAAGAACATGCGACTCTTGATTTTGAGGTCATGAGTTTGAGCCCCATGTTGGGTTAGAGATTACATAAACAAGCTTAAAAAAAAATTTCTTGGAGTACCTGGGTGGCTCAGTTGTTTGGGCGTCCATCTTCGGCTCAGGTCATGATCTTGCTGTCCGTGGGTTCGAGCCCCGCATCAGGCTCTGTGCTGACAGCTTGGAGCCCGGAGCCTGCTTCGGAATCTGTGTCTCCCTCTCTCTCTGTCCCTCCCCGCTCACACACTGTCTCTGTCTCTCTCTCAAAAATAAATAAACATTAAAAACATTTTTAAAAAATGTCTTGGATATACAAACATTGGAGAAATGTAAATAGAATATCAACGCGGGGTGGTTGAGTTCTTTAGCTCATAGAACAAAATTCAGATGAAATAGTGAGAAGTATAGTGAATACCTCATCACAAAATCTTTCTTGTATACTTCAAATACAACCACTTCTCACATCTCTACTGCTGCCACCCCAGTCCAAGCCACAGTCACGTTCACCTGGAGGGCCACAATATTCTGCTAACTATTCCCCTGATCCCACCCATGCTTCTCTACAGTCTGTGTTCCACATGTTTCCTACATATTTCAGCAATCTTATGTGCATTTTATTCATTTGGCAGACAAGGAAACTTGCATAGATAATTCTAGTTCACCTCATCTCACAACCCCTTGGTCCTCCCAACCCCCAACCAAGGGGGGAAAAACACCCGAAAGTGCATGAGCCTAAGTTGAACCATTCCCCACCAATAGGACTTGGGCCTTGCTCAGGCCTGGATGGGAAAGTGAGCCTGACCATTGTCTCAACCACCTTCAAGAGTCTCACTCACTTTCTTTGCTCAATTCCCAGCCTGCCAGGTGGAGAAAAAAACGCTTCATTTTGTTTTTTGTTCCATAAATCTTGATTGTCTCTTTTGGGACAGGTGCTGTCCTATTTACAAGAGACAGGATGGTGACATAAATGGTCCTTGTATTTTGGAGCTTACATTCTAATGAGGGATACTGACAAAGCAAGAAAATAAACAAGTAGAGAGTTCACATAGTGCAATAAGCACTAGGAAGAAAGAGTGTTGTGTTAGACTAGAAAAGAATAGGGAGAAGGGGCACCTGGGTGGCTCAGTCGGTTGAGCGTCTGACTTTGGCTCAGGTCATGATCTCACAGCTCGTGAGTTCGAGCCCCGCGTCGGGCTCTGTGCTGACAGCTCAGAACCTGGAGCCTGCTTCGGATTCTGTGTCTCCCTCTCTCTCTGCCCCTAACCCACTGGCATTCTGTCTCTGTCTCTCTCAAAAATAAATAAACATTAAAAAATTTTTTTAAAAAAAGAAAATAGGGAGGGGGCCAACTTAGACGGAGTGGTTGGCAAAGATCTCCCTGGGAAAATGACGTATAAGCTGTGACTCAAAGGAAGAGAAGGAGGGGTGGGGTTGGTGTATGGAGAGGCAGAAAGAGAACAGTTAAGTTCAAAGGCCCTGAGGTAGAACAAAAAAATTTGGCAAGTTCAGTAAACTGAAAGAAGAACAGAATGTTCTTGGTATGCAGTGTGCATGAAATGTGCCTGAGAGGTAGTCAGGAATCCGATTATGTAAGGCCTTAGTGACTATGGTAATAAGTTTGTATTTTATTCAAGTTACAATGGGAAGGTATTCAAGACTTAAGTAAGAAAGAGATATAGTCAAATATCTCTAGATGGTGTGTGGGAAGTAAATTAGAATGGTTAAGGATGACAGTGGGAGACCGGGTAGGCGCTCTGGTCAGGTATGTGATAATGGTGGTTGGGACTAGGCTGGAAGCCATCAAGATGGAAAGGATTGAAGGGATCTGAAGATATATTTTGAAGGTAGAATCAAAGGAAATTGCTAGAAAAAATCCACTTTTTAAAAAAAAATTTTTTTTAAGTTTATTCATTTTTCAGAGAGAGAGAGACAGAGTATGAGCAGGGGAGGGGTAGAGAGAGAGGGAGACACAGAATCCGAAGTAGGCTCCAGGCTCCGAGCTGTCAGCACAGAGCCTGATGCGGGGCTTGAACTCACAAACTGTGAGATCATGACCTGAGCTGAAGTCGGACGCTCAACTGACTGAGCCACCCAGGCGCCCCGAAAAAATCCACTTTTATCAAATAGTAATAGACTCATTTGTTTCATTAATAATAAAAACCCATGAAATGCCCCTAGGTCAAAATGGCAGAAAAATATATGTAAAGTGTATTCTAGAAAGAAAAATTATATTGCTCTTTGTGATTTAAATTTAAAGAAATTTAAAAAAAATTTTTAACTTTTTTTTTAACGTTTTTATTTTTGAGACAGAGAGAGACAGAGCATGAACGGGGAGGGGCAGAGAGAGAGGGAGACACAGAATCCGAAGCAGGCTCCAGGCTCTGAGCCGTCAGCCCAGAGCCCGACACGGGGCTCGAACTCAGGGACCGCGAGATCGTGACCTGAGCTGAAGTCGGACGCTTAACCGACTGAGCCACCCAGGCGCCCCTAAAAAAATGTTTAATAAAGAAATTATTCTGAAGGGTTTAGATGAAATATGGTATAAAAATCTGTATGAACCCTTGTATAATTGCCATCAGATTTGGAAAGAGATATCATTCTAATTCCTCTGAAATGAGAAAAAAGTTATATTCAGGCACTTACAATTAGAAAACTGATGACTCACAAACAAAATCAGTCAAATATTTGATCACTTCAAACATTTTTTCATTTAAAACATTTTTTTAAGTAGACTCTACCCCCACTCCCCCCCCCCAAAACGTGGGGCTCAAACTCACGGAGATCAAGAGTCCCATGCCCTACTGACTGAGACAGCTATGCTCCTCCATTTAACACATTTTAAAGAAATTGCTGATGGATTAGATGTAGAAAGAATCACAAATGACTTCAAAGTTTCTGGTTAGACAATCAGTTGGTTGGTACTAACTTTTTAAAAAAAAGTTTATTTATTGGGGTACCTGAGTGGCTCAGTCAGTTTAACGGCCAACTTTGGCTCAGGTCACGATCTCACGGTTCCTGAGTTTGAGCCCCACATGGGGCTCGCTGCTGTCAGCACAGAGCCTGTTTGCGATCTTCTGTCCCTCTCTCTTTCTTCCCTCCCCCTGCTTTCTCTCAAAAATAAATAAACACTAAAAAATTATATCTACAGGGGCGCCTGGGTGGCTCAGTTGGTTAAGCACCAACTTTGGCTCAGGCCATGATCTCGCGTTTCGTGAGTTTGAGCCCCACATCAGGCTCTGTGCTGACATCTCAGAGCCTGGAGCCTGCTTCAGATTCTGTGTCTCCCTCTGTCTCTGCTCCTTCCCCACTCGTGTTCTGTCTCTCTCTGCCTCTCAAAAATAAAAAAAAAAACATTAAAAAAATATATATCTACAAAAAAATGTTTATTTATGTGTTTTGAGAGAGAGAGAGAGCAGGGGAAGGGCAGAAAGGGAGAAAGAGAATCCCAAGTAGGCTCTGCACTGTCAGCACAGAGCCTGGCATGAGGCTTGATCCCACGAACCATGAGATTGTGACCTGAGCTGAAATCAAGAGTCGGCTGCTTAACCGACTGAGGCACCCAGGTGCCCCCCCCCACCCCAGTATTGACTTTTAATGAGATCAAGACAGCTGAACAGGACGTGAGGTAAAGGTTGTACACCGGGATTAAAAGTTCAGTTCTGGACATGGTAAGTTTCAGATGGGCTTAACCTTCTTGACTCTGGATAAGGTAAGCACAAGATGGTTCTCTGTGAAAATATACGTGACCTAAATTGGCACAACAACAAATTGGGAACCAATAAGAGGAGGGGGGAGAAGGAGGGAAATTTGTAAAAGACTTTCAGAAAATAAAACCACCCAGAACTGTTGTGGTTCTTAGAGTTTATCTGAAACTTTCAAATAAGACTATGAGGTAGGTACAGAATTATTGCTCTCCTATGTATGAGTAAACAAAAGGAAAGGAAGCTTAAGAAAACTCATCCAAACCACACAGCTAATAAGGGGAAAGAGTTAGTATTATATAAATTGTAATAATTTATGGTAAATGTAGGAAAAGATTACCTTATTTTTCTATGACCTTGTATCAAACAGTAAGTTATTGTCCCCAGCTCCAGACCAATCCTTCTATATTCTGGCTGATGATGCCAGGCCTTGGGACTCTGTAAACCACACATCTGCCAGCAAGGGGAGTGAGAGAGAAAGAGAGACAGAGACAAAAACAGAGATAGAGACAGAGACAGAGACTGTAAGGCTGGAAAAGGAGGAAGAAACTCGCCCTCCCTATCTGCTCCCTATAGCTTGGCAGCCGGAGTTCCTTCCTACAGGACCATCTGAATTCGCCTGGAAACTCTTCCAACATTTGCAGAACTAGCTTCATTGTTGCTGCCTCTCACTTCCAGAGATAGCAGCCCCAGTTAGCAGCACCCCTCCCCTGAAGTCTGGGTCCCTGTCCCCTCCTCTAAGTTTCTAAGTTGTTTTTTAAAACATATTTTATTTATTTATTTATTTTAAGTAAACTCTACACCCAACATGGGGCTTGAACTCATGACCCTGAGATCAAGAGTCCCAGGCTCCACCAACTGAACCGGCCAGGCGCCCCTCTAAGTTTTAATAATTCCAACTTCTTCCTTTGTTCACTCAGCCATGACACCTTAGAGTGTCTTTACCGTTTCATAGTTAACATTTATGTTAAATGTTTTTTTTCAAATTCTAACCTATTATTTATTTTAGAATGGAAAATGGAATTATAGGATGTCCCTTTAACAGTGATTTTCCCAGGTTCTCTTAAAGCTAAAGAGATAATTACAAGTTTTCAAGAAAATGTATTGGATAAAAGCTTTTTTTGCCCAACTGATTTAACACGACTCAGTTTGGATTCCAAAGGAGAGCCCTCTTCCAGAGACAGGTTTTTCCCTCCAGAACTTATTTATTTTGCATGAGTTTTTTGTACCCTTTGACCAACACCTCCCTGTGTCCCCCTCCTCCTAGCCCCTGGCAACGACCCTTTTGCTCTCTGCTTCTACATGTTTGGCTGTTTTAGATTGCACATATAAGTCAGACCATGCAGTCTTTTGTTTAAACAACCAGTGTGGTTTCTGTCTCCTAAATGACCCTGGTTGACACAGGCTTGAAAAATGATCATTACCAGCCAATGTCACTTATGAATACAGATGCTAAATCTTAAATAAGATTTTAGTAAACTCAGAAGGAAAAACGGTTAGAGGAACAGCCTGTGGGCGTGAAATGGATCATCCTGCTGATGCAGGCCTAATTGGCTAACCCGTTGATTTTGATACATTCTTATGGAGAACCACCTATAGGCAAGATGCCATCAGGAACAGGCCACAAGACTGGGAGAAAATGTTTGCAAATCATATGTCAGATGAAGAATTTGTATCTAGAATATATAAATAACTCCTACAACTCAGTAGTAAGAAGCGAAATAACCCAATTTAAAAACGGGCAGAGGATCTGAATAGACATTTCAGCAAAGAAGATAAATGAATGACCAATAAGCACATGAAAAGATGCTTAACCTCATTAGGGAAGTAGAAATTAAAACCACAGGGATATATCACTTCAACCCATAAAAATGGGTGTAATCAAAAAGACAGACAATAACAAGTATTGGCGAGATTGCGGAGAAAGTGGAACCCTCAGAGAATCCTGGTGGGAGTGTAAAATGGTGCAGCTGCTTTGGAAAATAATATGGCAGTTGATTAAAACATTAAACATAAATGTACCATATGGCCCACCGATTCCATTCCTATGTGAATACCCAATAGAAATTAAAATATGTCTATACCAAGACTTGCATTTGACTATTCATAGCAGCATTTTTTTAAAGATTTTCTTTTTAAGTAATCCCTGCACCCAACATAGAGCTCAAACTCACAACCCCGAGATAGAATTGCACACTCTAACGACCGAACCAGCCAGGCACTCCTATTTACCAGTTTTTAAAATACTCATTTAATTTTCTAACATGCACTAAAGATGACCAACGAGTTTTTCAGTGTTACATTTTTTTCAAGTAATCGTGATGAATTTATTAATTGATGAATGTATGATGTGTTTAGTTTCTATTCTTTTTTTAAGTTTATTTATCTTGAGAGGGAGAAAGATAGTAGGGAAAGGAACAGAGAGAGAGAGAGGGAGAGAGAGAATCCCAAGCAGGCTCCATGCTATCAGTGCAGAGCCCAATGAGGGGCTCAAACCCACGCACCATGAGATCATGACTTGAGCCGAAACCAAGAGTCTGAAAACACTCAATGGACTGAGCCACCCAGGCACCCCTGGTTTCTATTCTTAATAGCTTTCAAGTTGATACATACGCATGTAAAATACAGAAGAGAAGAAAAAAGTCATCCATAATCATATGCACAGAGGCAACCACTTAACATTTTGATTCATTTCCTTCCAGTCTTTTTTCTATGCGTATAGTTTTATTGGGTGTGAACATACTAGATTCCAAATACTTTAGCATTTATTCAACACAAATATGAACACTGCCTCATGCCAGTAGCACTAGAGAAAGGGCTAAAGACCGGTTTCTGGCCTTCTAAGAGCTCAGCACAGTGGTCCTGTTAGCTTGACAACAGTACAGTCATTTTCCCATGAATCCTGTGATCCAGGAGTCTGCACCCTAGCAAGGAAGAAAATATACAACTAACTATAATTCAAGGTAAAAACTATTCAGTGGCATGAAATGAAAATCATATGGGAGTTGAGAGGAAGGAGAGATGACTTCTACTGACCATGTCTCCTTCCCATGACACTGCCTTCCCAAGTGGAGCCACCTCTGCTCTGCGGCCGGCATCCCTTAAGATGTTACTATGATTATCCAGAAAAGAAACGAAGGACTCTAGATCAGTTCTTCCCCTTAGCCATATGTAAGATCACCTGCGGTGCTTTTAAAGCTCTTAGGGTGCACCACAAAACCAATTATGTCAAATTCTGAGCGGGGGAGAGACCCAAGCTTCAGCATTTAAAAAAAACTCCCAGGATGAGGGGCGCCTGGGTGGCTCAGTCCGTTGGGCGTCCAACTCTTGATTTCAGCTCAGGTCATGAGCTCACGGTTTGTGGGTTTGAGTTCCACGTCGTCGGGTTCTGTGCTGACAGCAAGGTGCCTGCTTGGGATTCTCTCTCCCTCTGCCCCTTACCCCCCCCCTGCCCTGCTTGCGCGCTCTCTCTCTCTCTCTCTCTCAAAATAAATAAATAAACATTTACAAAAAACTTCCCCAGATGATTCTCCAGATGCAAAGCCCTATGCCAAAGCCCTATGCCAAATTCCGTGCAGTGCTGTAGAAAAATATAAAATACATACCTGTATATGAAGGCACTTTTCTCTTTAATAACAGGCTGCTGTTACATAAAGTTATTTTCCTTGTGCATTTCTGTCCATTCAAGCAATTAAAGAGAAATACTTTAGCCATCGGAATTCATAACTATGTGTACCTTATTAATTGCCCACTCTGACAGAACAAGTTCAAAGCTATCAAAAAGTTAATGATTTATCCTTCCCCCTATTGCAGAAAGATGACTCCTTGATTACAAGTGTTTATTTTGAAAGCAAAGGATTGATACCTGCTATAAAGAACGATTCCTGGGGCGCCTGGGTGGCTCAGTAGGTTGAGCGTCTGACTTCGGCTCAGGTCATGATCTCACAGCTCATGAGTTCTAGCCCCGCGTCGGGCTCTGTGCTGACAGCTCAGAGCCTGGAGCCTGCTTCCGATTCTGTGTCTCCCTCTCTCTCTGCCCCAACCCACTCACATTCTGTCTCTGTCTCTCTCAAAAATAAACATTAAAAAAAATTTTTTTAAAAAAAAGAACGATTCCTATCTCCATTCCCTTCATCTAGAAGCCTAAAATTGTAGCCACCTTTTAAAAATGGTTTTATTGTGAAATAATTTCAAACTTACAGAAAAGTTGCAAAAACAGTACAAAGAAATCCCATATTCACCCCAATTGATCCATTGTTAACATTTTACCACATTTCCTTTATGATTGTCTCGATAGATAGATAGATAGTAGTAGATGGTAGATTGATGTAGATAGAAAACAAAATTCTTGACCCTTCGTAGAATAAATTTATCGTGTCCCTATTCCCCCTAAATATGTCAAAGTGTATTTCCCAATAATAAAAAACATTCTCTCATATAACCACAGTTCAATCACAAGAATCGGGAAATTTACTATTGATACAATACTATTATCCAATCTACAGTTCAGATTCACATTTTCTCTACTGTCGCCATAATGTCCTTTCAAGCCCTTTGTTTCCAGTCCAGGACCCAGTCCAGGAGTACTCTGCATGGCATTTAGCTGTCCTCTCTCTCCAGTCAGTTCCTCGGCCTCCTTTGCCTTTCGTGACATTGATAGTTGTAAAGAGGACAGGCCAGTCATGTTATGGAAGGTCCCTCAATCTAGGTTCGTCCGATGTTTTCACATGATCAGATAGAGTTTTGCATTTTGGGATGGGGATGCCACATAAAAGATCTTGTGTCCTCCTCAGGGTACGACACGGGGTCAGCTTGTCCCGTTACTGGTGAGGGTAACGTGGATCACCTGGAGAAGGAGGTGTCTCGTGTCTGCCAGTCTTCTCTGCTGTGAAGTTACTGATTTTCCCTTTCTAATGTCATTTTTGGGGACTTGCCGGGCCAGGACTAAGATGTGGTGAGTGAGGCACCTGAGGCACAAGACGCAAGGAGACACCCACTCTCAGAGGCATGTGAGCGTTAGCCCAGGCCCTGCTAGGGAGATACTATTCTCCCGTTATGAAAACATCTTCTCACGTTAGCAATTCATCTGCCGTTTCTCCTCAGGTTCAGGAGGAAATCTTGCAATCTTAACGTTATTATGTCATATTTGAAAATTAAAATTGAAGTCAAATTCTGACATCAAATTTAGTCTACTCGAGAAGAGGAAGCAGGAAGCACAATCTAGGTGGGTGAGGATAAAAACACCAAAAGCCAAAGCAGGTGGGAAAGAGTATGCTGGGCAAGATGTCACTGGTGCTCAGAGCAGTGAGCGTGACTCCGGATCCCTGTGCGGGCCTCCTCACTGGACACCTAAGTGCATCTCTGTCCCCTTTCAGCCCAACTCAACGCAGAAACTTGAAGCGCCATCCTGGCGATGGTCATGCTCTCCCACTGAAAGGTAAGGGCTCACCAGCCCGCCCCCGTCCACCTTTCTAACCTCTTCTCCCACCTGTGCCGGAGCTCGCTCGAGGTGCCGCTCTTTGCACGCTCCCTCCACTTGGCCTCAGGGACTTTGTGCTAGCTCCCTGGCCAGGGACACTGTGTCTCAGATAGCCACGTGGCTCCCTCCGTCCCCTCATCCAGATCTCTGCTCAACCTCCTGAGAGATGCCTTCTCTGACCACCCCCAGGATCCCTCCCTGCTCACGCCCACTCCCTAGCTCCCTCCCCCACTTGACTCCTCTCCAGAGCACATGCAGCCACCTGACGCACAAACGTGTTTCTCTGTTTTAGCTAGTTCAGCCCGCTGCAAGGTGGGCTCCACCAGGGGACAGATTTTTGTCAGTTTTGCTCACTTCTGGATCCCCAGTGCCTAGAATATGCCTGGCATGGAAGAGCTCAGTGAATATGTGTGTGTGTGCGTGCGAGAGAGAGAGAGAGAGAGAGAGAGAGACCGAGAGTGAGAAAGAAGATCCCAGAAGGCTGACGTGGGTTGGACCCTCTAACAGGATGTTTAGCGTGAAGCTAATGAGGCTTAAGGAAAGTTCCAGCAACGTGTTTACAGGGCCCTGTGTTTACATTTGCAAAACCAAAATGCATGAGCTGAAATCAGTTAAAAACACGGTCTCCTTCCATTCCAGTGTCCCTCCTGTCACACTTCCTGTGATGGCTTTGTCCTGCCTCAACGTAGCTAAGCTGGAGCTATGTTCTCTTCCCTAGATGGTTCCAAGTTCGCACTGGCCACTAGAGACATTTTGTGGGCGGCCGGTGTTAACTAGCAGTCACATTTTTGAAGGTCTGAAGGTCCAGGGTGCCAGGCACTGTGGCAGCTTGCATGCAGTGTCACTGATCTGACGCCCACTTAGCTGGGCCTGGGCAGCGCTCAGGCCCACAGCTCCTTCTGTCATCACCAGATGCCCTCCTACTTTCAGCTCTCTTTCCCACCTGCTGGTCCAGATGTCCTTATAGAAACTTCAGGTTGGACCACAGACACAGCGGCAGCCGCCTCCACAGCCTTGTCACCCAGCTGCCAGAGCTGCCAAAGATCTGACCCTATAACGTGTCCCTTACTGTATATCATCCATGGCAGTTCCCCTTCCTCCATGAACCCTGACTGATAACACTTCCCATCATGCTTAGTGGCACTGGAGCGGCCACAGGCATTTGGGGGCCCAGCTAAGGGGAAGTTGAGTTGGAGACATATTTTGCTAGGATTTGGAGAGACGTACTTACTTGGTTTATAATTGCTTCCATGAATGGTTAGGTCACTGATAGCCACCCCAAGTGGGAATGGCTCCCAGGATACTCCCATGGCCCACTGCAGAGGGCCCAGAGGGCATATGGTGATGTGATCATCTTAGAGCACCTGGCACCAGAAGTACATGGGTAGTGGAGAAGAAACAAGATTTAAAAAGTCCAGAGCCAGGGACATCTGGCTGGCTCAGTCGGGAGAGCATGTGACTCTTGCTCTCAGGGTTGTGAGTTCAAGCCCCATGTTAGGTATGGAGCCTACTTTTAAAAAAAGTTAAAAAAAAGATAAAATGTCCAGAGCCAGAAGCATGTCTGTGGAAAGTTCTTCCAATCATATCATGTGATTCTTTTTTTCAGATTTTTGTGATGTTTCTGGTATCTGTCGGCTTTTTAACATTTGTAATTTGCTATGATTTCTTCTCTCATTCCAAACAATTATTCACTTGTGTACCTGATGTTATGCTATTACGTCTGTATTACTGTTCTTTAAGAGGGCCCCCAAACGGCTTTGTCTTTGGGATCCGTGAGACCTGGATCATCCCCTACTTTTATTTATATATGTAGCTGGAGTAGTTAGCTTTTATCCCAGAGGCAATCAGGAACCATCATAGGACTGTGGCAAAAGAATGGGATAACCAGATCTGTATCAAGCAGTGGTAGGCTGGAGCAGGGTCCTATTGGCCTATGAGAACTAACCATTAAATTTTCAGGATTTAAAAAAAAAATTTTTTTTAATGTTTATTTATTTTTGACAGAGAGAGAGAGATAGAGCATGAGCAGGGGAGGGGCAGAGAGAGAGGGAGACACAGAATCCGAAATGGGCTCCAGGCTCTGAGCTGTCAGCACAGAGCCCAACGCAGGGCTCGAACTCACAGCCCGCCAGATCATGACCTGAGCTGAAGTCGGAAGCTCAACCGACCGAGCCAGCCAGGCGCCCCTAAAACTTCAGAATTTTTACAAAGCACTCGATGTCATATCAGTAGCTTAAAATCAGCAGCAGCTACTGTGGGTATATTTATGCCACAGGAATTGGCAAATGCTACAAATCGGGCCTTCCTCCACCCCCACCCACAGAGAGCTGGTTGTTAAACATACACCAACGCACCACTGGCACCAAGTGATCTCCTTGGCCGTGTATCTTTATGAGAAAATATACCTGTAATTAATTTACTCTCAAGTGTAGTTGATAGAGACGGGGGTTGGGGCAGAAGAAAGGAAAGAAGGCATCACGGAGGAGAAGTACTTCAGAGCTTTGAGTACCTAAAGAAGAAAAAAAAAAAACAAGAAGGATGGGACACCCGCGAGACAAACAAAACTGCACCCACCCCCAACTTCGCCTACGATTAATGCTGCTGATGGATTCTATGGGGTGTGGGTTATCACTGCAGCTGGAGTTTTGAGTGTGTGTGTTGCATGCCGTGTTTTAGCCACTTGGGGCAGCACTGATTTCGACTTATGCAATTTAATATTCTAAACTGGACTTAGAATCACATTAGAATGTCATTGTCTTCGCCTCTGGGAGGATTTCAAAATGTATACTCAAATAAATTTCAAGATAAATATTTTTACTGATACTCTAAAATTACACAGACCATATTTCATCTAGTCTAATGTGTCATGATTATAAAACACACCACTATTTCATATATATAACTAAGAAAAATTGCTGCCAACTATACTGTGAAGTGCCACTGACCATTAGATGAAACCTGGTGACAAAATGTAAGTCTCAGAATCAGTGAAATATGAAATAGCCCTTGGGGATCTCTTAGGCTAAAAGTGTTGTTTGAGAAATGAAGAAATCCTAGCCTTGGAAGGGCAAACTATCTACTTAAGGTTACATACAGGCCTAGTTAGTGACATAATTGGAGATGGAACCCAGTTATCCCTCTACCTAGGTCAGAGCTCATAGTGCTAGTTTCCTGCATCAGAGACAGTGCTAGCCGTCAGTCTGGAGGTCCCTTCCAACTCTGAGAAGATGATATGCAAAAACGTGCAAGTATAGAACAGAATGATAGCCTTTTCTAAAACGGCTTCTGTATCAAGCACTGGTTCCTAGTATAGATTTCCAGGGTCTATAATAGTGCCTAGCTGATATATTGATTGACACATTGCAGGCTCTCAAAAAATATTAGATGGGTATTTCTGGCTGGACGACTATCTCTGATGACTTTGGACCATGTACTTCATTTCTCCGGAGTCTGCCTCTTCCTTCATAAAATTGATATAGTAATATCCATCTCTTAGGTGCATAGTAAGGGTCAAGTGAGGTGGGTATATAAGTATGCCTGGCACAGTAGCTGGCCAGTGGTGGGAACATCTCAAGCTAGCGTTGTTAGGTCCAAAGTTATTTAAATGTCAGCACATAGGGACGCCTGGCTGGCTTAGTCAGTAGAGCATGCGACTCTTGATCTCGGGGTTGTAAGTTCGAGCCCCACGCTGGGTGTAGAGATTACCTTAAAAAAAAATAAAAATTTTAAATAAATAAAGTTTAAAAAAAATATATCAACACTTAAGCCACTCAGAAAAACCAATATTCCTATGGAGTCCAGTGCTCTAGACTTGCGTGGTCCAATATGGTAGCCACCGGGCACATGTGACTATTTAAATGTGTAAATTAAAATTAAAAACTCATTTCCTCAGTCACCTCGGCCACATTTCAAGGGTTCAATACCCCCATGTGGCTAGTGGCTGATGTACGGGACAGCACAGATACAGAACATTTCCGTCACCGCAGAAAGTTCTGTCAGACTGTGCTGCTCTAACAAGTGTATACAACACAGCACACGGTTTTTTTCTCAACCGAAGTCGGGATCGGCCCTAATTTTTTATACCGCACCTCACTTGATTAATGTATTTGTGCGCCCTCCTGTGGCTAGAGATGAAAACTAGCCTGTGAGGTGGAGCAGCACATTTGTAAAAGAGAGAGTTTGGAAAGCTTTAGTAATCTTGACCGCTACAAAGAAAAGGGACGTAAAACAGCGCCTGCACTTTGAGATCTCTAGAGACTACTAAAGAAAATCTGTTCGAGAAGGTCTGATCGTGTAATAATATTGGTCTTAAATCTCAGTATTTCGTGAACACTTGTGATATGGACACTGTGTTGAAACAAAGGACAGTACTATAAATCCGTTTAAAAGTGAGGGGAGACAAGCAGGATTATTCCATGAATGATCCCAAGAACTCTGTACGTGGCAGCTGGCAAGTAACTGAAACCTAAGGTTCCTCCTGTGTGGATGGTGGGGGAGGTGCGGTGGGGAGGGTGGAGGCCTGGGGGTGCTAAACCGAGCCTCCTCCCTTCCCACTGGATGAAGGAGACGCCTGTTTCTGGGAGCCGGCAGGTGGTCCTTCCTGGCACTCCCTTATACAGCTGGCACCTGGGCTCAGCCTGCTTAGCGTCTGATCCCCAAAGTTTATTCCCCACCTCCTCATCGGCCCTGCCAGAGTGTTCTCACGCTTGCACAATCAAAAGGGAGAACCGAGGCTGCCGTGGGGTAGGGCCTCTCCTGGAACAGTGAGCCCCGCCCAAGCTCCCTCTCCACTGCCCCGGGTTCCAGCCTCACCACTGAATCTCCTGGTGTGGGGAAAAAAAAAAAAAAGCGCTAAATTCTTTATAGAGGTTTATTTTCTCTTTCCTTCTTCTTTTTAAATTTTTGAAATGGTAATCTCTACACGCAACGTAGGGCTCAAACTCACCACCCCAAGATCGAGGGTCACAGGCTCTACTGACTGAGCCAGCCAGGAACTCCAAGGTTTGTTTTTTTCCGAAGACAACATTAATATATCATTTCCATCCAAAAAAACAAAAACAAAAATCAGAGAGCTTCTGGGTTGGTGAACAGGAGGAAGTGCTGTGAGGGTTGCTCTCTGAGAGGGAGCATGGAAACCCAACGTCCCTTTCCCCATACCTTGCCCTACACACCTCTTCCATCTGGTTGTTCCTGAGTTATATCCTTTCATAACAAAGCTGGAATCTATAACAGGTTTTTCCTATACTCAACTAACAGTTCCAGGTTATAGAAAAGCATGGAAAACTCTCTAATTCATTGTATGAGAACACTACAACCCTTAAATCCAATCTTGAAGAATATAGTGGGGGGCGGGGGGGGGGGGGAGAGGGAAGAACCAAGGCACTAGATGAAAAGCTATAAATAAAATTATAGCAGATGAGATTCAGTTTGACGTTCATAGAATCATTCACCATGACTACGTGGGATTTAGCCCAGGAATGCAAATTTGTGTTGTTGTTTTTCAAATAATTTTATCATAAACTAAGTAAAACCTTATCGATTACACAAATCAGAAAATACAGAGAAGTATAAAAAGAAAATACAGATCATCTGGAATTCTGTCACCCAAAGTGAATCACTTACCAATATAGCTAAACATAAGGTTGCGCTACACATTGTGGTATTTCTCCTTACACGCTAGTTTACATAGCTTTAACAGACACGCAGCAGGCCTTGCGCGTGCCAAAAAGCAGCTGCCTCCCGGGCTTGGGCCACGCAGTGAGGCGCCGCTTCCGGGTCCCTCCACTACACTGAGCATGCTCAGTGGAGAGCGTTGCGTTGAACCAGCGCAGAGTAACTTCAACTCGAGGCAGCCGCTCCTGCAATTTAGCAGCTCGGTGAACACTACGCTTTGGTGCATTGTCTCTGAACGCGAGTGCCAAGTCACATCCCTCCTAGTGCAGCTGCGACTCATCATCAATCAGGGTTTTCACAAACAATGTTTTTGGAAACCAGGTACAAACTGACCCGCTGAAGTTCCACAATTACTCTAGCTCACTACATTCTAGGGAGGAAATACCCCAGTGTTGCTTTTGTTTTTTTCTTTTCCTAAAGTAGCTTTATTGAGATATCATTAGCACACCGTCCAATTCATTTAAAATGTACACCTGGGGGCACCTGGGGGGCTCAGTCGGTTAAGCCTCCCACTTGGACTCGGGTCATGATCTCACAGCTCTGTGGGTTCGATCCCCACATTGGGCTCTTTGCTGACAGCTCAGAGCCTGGAGCCTGCTTCGGATTCTGGGTCTTCCTCTTTCTGCCCCTCCCCCGCTCATGCTCTCTGTGTCTCTCTCTCCCTCTCCTTCTCCCCCCCCTCTCAAAATTAAACATTAAAAAATTAAGATGTACAATTGACTGGGTGTTAGTATATTTACAGGTTTGTGCAACTATCGCCACAATCTAATTTTATTTCTTTATTCATTTATTTATTTTTAAATATTTTATTTTTCAGGTAATCTCTACACCCAACGTGGGCCTTGAACTTACAACCCCGAGATCAAGAGTCTCACGCTTCACCAACTGAGCCAGCCAGGTAATCTTAGAACATTCTTATCCTCCATAAAAGGAACACAGACCTATTAACACTCACTCCCCACTTCCTCCCAAACCTTTCAAATCTGGGCAGTCACTAACCTACTTTGTGTCTCTAATGGATTTGCCTATTCTAGACATTTCATATAAAGAGAAGCATACAGGGGCGCCTGGGTGGCTCAGTCAGTTAAGCATCCAACTTTGACTCAGGTCATGATCTCACATCTCTGTGGGTTCAATCCCCACATCAGGCTCTGTGCTGACAGCTCAGAGCCCGGAGCCTGCTTCGGATTCTGGGTCTCTCTCTCTCTCTCTCTCCTTCTCTCTCTCTCTCTCTCTCTCTCTCTCTCTCTCTCAATCCCCCCCTGCCCCTCCCCCACTCACACTCTTTCTCTCCTTCAAAAACAAATAAACATTAAAAAATTTTTTAAATAAAGAGAAGCTTGCTTCTTTCACTTATCATAGTATTTTCAGGGTTCATCCATGGTGTAAGACACAGAGAGCCTTCATTTGTTTTTATTGCCAAATAATACTCCATTGCATAGATACCACGTTTTATTTATCCATTCATCGATTGATGGGCACTTGGTTGTTTCCACTTTTTGGCTAATATGAACAAAGCCAGCCCTTCTTGGGGGTGTGAAGTGGCATCTTGTTGTGGTTTTATTTCTATTTTCCTCTTCACGTGCCTGTTGGTGACAGAACATTCATACCCTTTTTGTTTCATCACAGTTTTCCACGATTGTCCATTTTTCATCAAACCTAGCATAAAAGTACTCGGCTTTAACTGCTTCTTCAGGTCTGTGTTTCCTTACAAAAGTATTTGTGTGACATGAAACCTATATTAAATAAATTCGTATGCTTTTCTCTTGCCAATCTGTCTTTTGTTACAGGGCCCTGGTAGAAAATTCAGAAGGGCAGAGGGAAATTTTTTTTTCTTCCCCTACATCAGCCATTTATGCATCTTTATTCGAGAAATGTCTATTGAGATCCTTTGCCCATTTTGAAAATTGGGTTTTCTCTTATTATTGAGCTGTAAGGGTCCTTTGTATAGTCTGGATACATTTATCAGATATATGATTTCCAATTTTTTTTTTCACATTCATTGGGTTGTCTTTCCCCTGTCATTATGGTATCATTAGCACAGAAGTTTTTGATTTTTTTTAAATTTTTTTTTCAACGTTTTTTATTTATTTTTGGGGCAGAGAGAGACAGAGCATGAACGGGGGAGGGTCAGAGAGAGAGGGAGACACAGAATCGGAAACAGGCTCCAGGCTCCGAGCCATCAGCCCAGAGCCTGACGCGGGGCTGGAACTCACGGACCGCGAGATCGTGACCTGGCTGAAGTCGGACGCCCAACCGACTGAGCCACCCAGGTGCCCCAGAAGTTTTTGATTTTGATGAAGTCCAGTTTATCTTTTGTCACTTGTACTTTTGGTATCATATCTAAGAAATTGCCTAAGTCAAGGCCACAAAGACGTGGTCCTATAATTTATTCTGAGAGTTCTGCAGTGTGAGTCTTTCAACTTTGTTCACGATTGTTTTGGCTTTTCCAGTTCTCTTGGCCTTCCTTCCATCTGCATTTGAGGGTCAGCTTATCAATTTCTGCAAAGAAGTTTGCTAAGATTGGATAGGAATTGCACTGAATCTGGAGATCACTCATACTATTTTGTAACCTTTTTTTCCCCGTTAAATATATTGCAAGCATCTTTCCATTTCAATAATTACAGTCATGATATCTTTTTCTTATGTAATAATTCAACAAATATTTATTCAACAATTACAAGGCATAAAGTGGTCTGGTTGCTGGTTTATAGTGAGATGAACCAGGCACATATCCCATCTGTGAAAAGGAGCTTTCTACCTAGAAAGGAAAATAAGACATGAACATAAATATCTCTATTCCAAGTATGAGGAAGAGAGAAAATGCTTCAAAAACAGCTAGTTACAGATATGTAGGAAGGAGGTAAAGCTTCCACAGAGATACAGACATTTGGTTAGACTAGGGTCTGTCAACCTTAGCACTACTGATATTTGGGAACTATTCTTTGCATTGGGGGCTGTCCTGTGCACTGTAGGATGGGAATTAGCAGCCCTGGGCTGTACCCACTAGATGTCAGTAGCACTCCCCTCCCCCAGTCATGACAATCCAAAAATGTCTCTGGACGTTGCCAAATGTCCCTTGGGAGGCAAAACCGCCCCAGGTTAAGAACCACTGAGCTAGAACTTATATCATCATTTTTAAGGGTGGTGTAGTACATCCACAGGCAATCTACAATCTATACAACTGATACTTAATTTCGCGTTCTTGTTGTGTTCAATTGGCAAAGATGAAGTCAAGCTTTCGCTTTTTGCAGATGACATGATATTATACATGGAAAATCCGATAGACTCCACCAAAAGTCTGCTAGAACTGATACATGAATTCAGCAAAGTTGCAGGATACAAAATCAATGTACAGAAATCAGTTGCATTCTTATACACTAACAATGAAGCAATAGAAAGACAAATAAAGAAACTGATCCCATTCACAATTGCACCAAGAAGCATAAAATACCTAGGGATAAATCTAACCAAAGATGTAAAAGATCTGTACGCTGAAAACTATAGAAAGCTTATGAAGGTAATTGAAGAAGATATAAAGAAATGGAAAGACATTCCGTGCTCATGGATTGGAAGAATAAATATTATCAAAATGTCAATACTACCCAAAGCTATCTACACATTCAATGCAATCCCAATCAAAATTGCACCAGCATTCTTCTCGAAACTAGAACAAGCAATTCTAAAATTCATATGGAACCACAAAAGGCCCCGAATAGCCAAAGTAATTTTGAAGAAGACCAAAGCAGGAGGCATCACAATCCCAGACGTTAGCCTCTACTACAAAGCTGTAATCATCAAGACAGCATGGTATTGGCACAAAAACAGACACATAGACCAATGGAATAGAATAGAAACGCCAGAACTAGACCCACAAACGTATGGCCCACTAATCTTTGACAAAGCAGGAAAGAACATCCAATGGAAAAAAGACAGTGTCTTTAACAAATGGCGCTGGGAGAACTGGACAGCAACATGCAGAAGGTTGAAACTAGACCACTTTCTCACACCATTCACAAAAATAAACTTAAAATGGATAAAGGACCTGAATGTGAGACAGGAAACCATCAAAACCCTGGAGGAGAAAGCAGGAAAAGACCTCTCTGACCTCAGCCGTAGCAATCTCTTACTCGACACATCCCCAAAGGCAAGGGAATTAAAAGCAAAAATGAATTACTGGGACCTTATGAAGATAAAAAGCTTCTGCACAGCAAAGGAAACAACCAACAAAACTAAAAGGCAACCAACGGAATGGGAAAAGATATTTGCAAATGACACATCGGACAAAGGGCTAGTATCCAAAATCTATAAAGAGCTCACCAAACTCCACACCCGAAAAACAAATAACCCAGTGAAGAAATGGGCAGAAAACATGAATAGACACTTCTCTAAAGAAGACATCCGGATGGCGAACAGGCACATGAAAAGATGCTCAACGTCGCTCCTCATCAGGGAAATAGAAATCAAAACCACACTCAGATATCACCTCACGCCAGTCAAAGTGGCCAAAATGAACAAATCAGGAGACTATAGATGCTGGAGAGGATGTGGAGAAATGGGAACCCTCTTGCACTGTTGGTGGGAATGCAAATTGGTGCAGCCACTCTGGAAAGCAGTGTGGAGGTTCCTCAGAAAATTAAAAATAGACCTACCCTATGACCCAGCAATAGCACTGCTAGGAATTTACCCAAGGGATACAGGAGTACTGATGCATAGGGGTACTTGTACCCCAATGTTTATAGCAGCACTCTCAACAATAGCCAAATTGTGGAAAGAGCCTAAATGTCCATCAACTGATGAATGGATAAAGAAATTGTGGTTTATATACACAATGGAGTACTACGTGGCAATGAGAAAGAATGAAATATGGCCCTTTGTAGCAACGTGGATGGAACTGGAGAGTGTGATGCTAAGTGAAATAAGCCATACAGAGAAAGACAGATACCATATGGTTTCACTCTTATGTGGATCCTGAGAAACTTAACAGAAACCCATGGAGGAGGGGAAGGAAAAAAAAAAAAGAGAGAGAGGTTAGAGTGGAAGAGAGCCAAAGCATAAGAGACTCTTAAAAACTGAGAACAAACTGAGGGTTGATGGGGGGTGGGAGGGAGGGGAGGGTGGGTGATGGGTATTGAGGAGGGCACCTTTTGGGATGAGCACTGGGTGTTGTATGGAAACCAATTTGACAATAAATTTCATATACTGAAAAATAAAAAAAATAAATAAATGGCAAAAAAATAAATGAATAAACAGAAAATCTGAAAAAAAAAATAAAATTTAAAATAAATAAATAAATAGTCACCAAAGGGCGCCTGCGTGACTCAGTCGGTTGAGCATCTGATTCTTGATTTCACCTCAGGTCATGATCCCGGGGTCCTGGAATCGAGCCCCGTGTGGGGCTCCCTGCTGTGCATGGAGCCTGCTTTAGATTCTCTTCCTCTCTCTCTCTCTCTCCCTCTTCCCCACTTGCTCTCTCTCTCTACAATAAAAAAAAAAAATCACCAAAAAGACTTGATAAAGGAAACCTCTGCGTGAGTCTCTTTGCCAGAACACGCACAGCAAGTGATGCTGGCTCCACTGATCTGTCAGTGCAATCGCTAGAACGATCCTCAAGTACACACTGGGAAGTGCAGGGGGTGGCGATCATTCATCGCTACTTCCAAGGACCAAATTTCATTCTGAGATCTAGTCTAATTCCTCACTTTTGAGATGAGGAAACTGAGGCTTGCAGAGGATAACACTTTAATTAATAGACATTAGTTTTTTGAACAGTTTTAGGCTTATAGAACAATGAAGTCCAAGTTATCCGTTTTTTCTTTCGTGGATCATGCTTTTGGTATTATATCTAAGAGGTCATCGCTAAGTCCAAAGTCACCTAGATTTTCTCCTATGTTGTCTTCTAGCATTTTCCCCCAAACTTTGTTGAGGCATCATCGACAAAATTTTAAACTATTTAAAGTGTACAGTGGGGTGATTCTATACATATACATTGTGGAAGGACTTCCCCACACCGAGTTAACACGTTCATTACATATTTACCGTTTTAACTTTTTTGGTGAGAACATTTAAGTCCTACTCTCTTAGCAAATTTCAAATATACAATACAGTGTTATTAACCACGTTGTACATTAGATCCTCAAAACTCATTCATCTCATATCAGAAAGTTTGTACCCTTGACCAACTTCTCCCTATTTCGCCCACCCTCAGCTCATAGCAACCACTTTTCTACTCTCCGTTTCTATGATGTTAACTTTTTAATTTCTTTTTTAAAATTTTAAAAATTTTTATTAGAGTATTATTTTGTTTATTTATTTTGAGAGAGTAGTGGAAAGGCATAGAGAGAATCCCAAGCGGGCCCCACACTGTCAGCACAGATCCTGACATGGAGCTCGATCCCACGACCATGAGATCATGACCTGAATGGAAACCAAGAGTCAGACACTCAACTAAATAGGTGCAGTTTATTGTACATAAATTAAGCTAAAGCATACACTTTTATTAAGAGAAAGTCAATAAATATAAATGCTGGCTGGATATTGATATCAAGGAATAGCTACATTTTTTTTTGTATGTGAGAATGTATTGTTATTTTGAAGTTTTTCAAAAAAGGAACTTGGAGTGCCTGGCTACCTGGCTGCCTCTGTCAGTAGAGCACACGCCTCTTGATCTTGGGGTCGTGAGTTCAAGCCCCACGTTGGGCATAGAGATTACTTTTTAAAAATGTCAAACTTGGGGCACCTGGGTGGCTCAGTCGGTTAAGCATCCAACTTCGCCTCAGGTCATGATCTCGTGGTTCACAAGTTCAAGCCCCACATCAGGCTCTGTGCTGACAGCTCAGAGCCTGGAGCCTGCTTTGGATTCTGTGCCTCCCTCTCTCTCTGCCCCTTCCCCACTTGTACTCTGTCTCTCTCTCATAAATAAATAAAACATTTAAAAAAATGTAAAACCCCTATAACACAACATCCTTGGTAAAAAAAAAAAAAAAAAAGGAACTCTTACTTTTTTTTTTAAGGTTTATTTATTTTTGACAGAGAGAGAGAGAGAGAGAGAGAGAGAGAGAGAGAATAAGTGGGAGAGGGGCAGAGAGAGGGAGACATAGAACCCGAAGCAGGCTCCAGGCTCTGAGCTGTCAGCCCAGAGCCCAATGTGGGGCTCGAACTCACAGACCACGAGATCATGACCTGAGCCAAAGTCAGACGCTTAACTGACTGAGCCACCCAGGCGCCCCAGGAACTCTTACATTTTAGAGATGCATAAAGAAATATTTACAGATGACATAATATGAGATGTGATATGTACATCAAAATAATGAGGGATGGCAGGAGTGGATGGGGGTACAGACGAAACACCTTTGACCATGAGTGATAATTATCAAAGCTGGATGGTGTGCACATGGGGGTTCATTCAATTATTTTCTTTTGTATTTGTTTTCAATTGTCCATAATTAAAAAGTTTTAAAAAATCACACACGTAGAAACTATTGTCTTTACTTCAGTTAATAAATGGAACAAGACTGAAAGCATTGCTAAGGTTTTTTTATTGTTACTGCACACCATTTTTAATTTTAAGTTTTAATTAACAATTTTTAAGTTTATTTGTTTTGAAAAAGAGAGAGAGAGAGAGAGAGAGAGAGTGTGTGTGTGTGTGTGTGCGCGCGCGTGCAAGTGAGGGAGGGAAAGAGAGGGAAGGAGAGAGAGAATCCCAAGCAGGCTCCTTGCTGTCACCGCAGAGCGCAACTTGGGGCTTGATCTCAGGAACCATGAGATCATGACCTGAGCCAAGATAAGAGTCAGATGCTTAACTGCTTAACCAACTGAACCACCCAGGTGCCCCAACACTTTGTCCTTTTATAGTCACATTCACATCACATTCCTGAACCCCCACCCCCAATCCCTAACCCCTGGCAACTAGTGATCTCTCCTCAATTCCTAAAATTTTGTCATTTCAGAAATGCCATATGAATGGAATCATAAGGTACATAATCTTCTGCGATTGGCTTTCTCATGCAACATAATTCCCTAGAGATTCGTCCAAGTTGTGTCTATCAGTAGATTCTTTCCTTTTATTGCTGAGTGGAAATCCGTGGTATGGATGTGCCACAGTTGAACTCTCCATCTGTCGAGGGACATCTAGGCTGATTTCAGCTTTTGTCTATTACAGATAAAGCTTCCATGAACATTCATAGATGCATTTTTCATATAACATTTTGTTTTGCTACTAGTATAGTAATTTCCTCTTCTATTCATTAATCTTAGAAGACTAGTAATTTTGCAAACTTTCAAAATAAAATCTGTTGGCTTAATCAGTCTATACTTTTGAAGCATGTGTAATTTCCCTTAAGTGAAATTATAAAGTATCTTCTCAATGCTATAATGAATTTCTCTGGCTTTTCTCCTAGCATATTTTGAAAAGCAATTCTCAATAGGAATTTGTAAATGACCTTACAATAATAGACCTTTTGATGACTAAGATAGGTCTACATCAAAGCTGGTTTCCTCTTTGTAATAATCAAAGGGAACAATCTTGCTGTACCTCTTGTACCTCATAAATATGTATTAGGAGACAAATTTTCCAACTGATACATCCATATGCCATCACTAAGGGCCAGAGAACATGTTACAGGTTTGAAATTTGTGCCCTTTGTCTTTCAGCATAAAGTACACTAATGATGCAATTTACGTTTAGTCACAGATATATTGAAAATTTCCAATTGTCTAGGGAGTTCTATTTTCAAAAACCACTACTGATCCTCTTAAAAGCAAAGCATGCTTTTGTCGTGGTTATTTACCTGCCACCATCTCTCAGCTCTAAACTAACCCTTTTTCACTCTACTGCGTGATGCCAGGGCTGAGACTCTGCAAACTGCTTTTCCCAAACTCCTAAGCCCGTTGCCTCTCTACTAGGTTCTGTCAATGGAAGGTTCTGATGGGAGACAGGAAGGAAGAAGGGACCTCTGGTTGCTGGCTTCTGTGAACAGCCTCCCTCCATAGCTCCAGTCTCCAGCTTCTTTCTTTCCAGACTCTTTCAATCTTCCCAGCATACCACACCAGATCCCCACAGAGGCACCAACGCTCACTGGCCACCCCTTCCTTGGTGGTCTGACCTTGAGCTCCCCAGTACATCTGATCTGGGGCTGTGTGGAGTGCCTCCACCAAAGGTCCAAGAGCCAGCCAGAGCAAGACCTCTCCTTCACACTCCCCATTCTGGTAACCCCACTTCTTTCCTTTTGTTCTCCCAGCCCTGAGCGTGATAACTGCTTGCAGTCACTATATCAGCCCTAGGGGCACAGGAAGCAGTGACAAATATCTGGGTCACCTTGTCGTCCCCTCTTTCATCTAACATCGATGTACTCAATTCTTTGTATTGAATATGCTTTTTGAAATACTTAGCATGGCTTTGTCTTTCTGTAGCTTCTACACAATTGCAAACAAAATGTTGCCAACTTTTTTTTTTAATTTTCCCGCAACTTTTTAGTATCTTTTCTAGTTCCTTTCCAACTATAAGGGTCACATTCCTTATTCATGAGAATCTGTGGTTGAATTCAGGACTTGGAGCTGGAAGGGGATAGGGTTAGGTGACGATCGGGGATTCTGTTTGCATGCAACAAATGGACTCAGGCTACCTCAGGCAAAAAGGAAATCTATGGAAAGATATGAGGAACTCACAGAATCAAAGGAATCCATTTGGGAAGGGTGAGAACCAGAGCCATTCCAGAGATCTGGGAAGTGGGAACCAATGGAAGGCACCTTGAGGTATTTACAAGCATGAATCTATGGAATCCACATTCCAGGAAGGGTGTGGCTGACTGGCCCCACTGGGGTTAAGTGCCTACCGTTAGGCTGGTTGAGGGTGGGGTATCTTTTTTTTAATGTTTATTTATTTTGAGAGAGAGAGAGCTCTCCAAAGTGGGGGAGGGACAGAGAGAGAGAGAGTGAGAGAGAGGGAGAGAGAGAACCCCAAGCAGGTTCTGTGCTGTGAGTGCAGAGCAGAAACCAAGAGTCAGACGCTGAAGCGACTGAGCCACCCAGGCAATCAAATTGGGGCCCCAACATGGAGCTTGATCTCACAAACTGTGAGATCATGACCTGAGCTGATATCAAGAGTTGGATGCTTAACTGACTAAGCTACCCAGGTGCCCCCACTGTGGGGTATCTTGATAAACAATCCTACCAGCCTGTAAGAAGTGTGAAGGAGGAAGAGGAGCTCAGTCAAAGAAATTTAGCATGCTACTTCCTGGAGAAGGAAGAATGGATGATGGCTAGCAATTACAACCAATTTTCACTATTTTGAACTTCAGAAGCAGTCTTTCCTTGTAAATTACAATGCATTGTGTACTAAAAGGTTGAATAAAAGAACAATGATCTTAGGGTGGAATACTCAAAGCAATTTTTCTAAAACAAGGTTCTATGTGTGAAGTCTTGTCATCACTACTTATGGACTGGGACAGACCAGGAGGAGTTTCCTATTCAATATTTTTCGTTTGACAAATATTTATTTACTCCGCCCCAGTGATTCTAAGTCTAAGCCCCAGGGATTCTGGTCTAGGTCATTTCCTTTACTCACTGTCACCAATGCAGAGCTCATGTTGCTTAACATTAACAGCCAGTACAACGGGATAAGCTAGCCTTTCAGAAATCCAGAGGGACACCCACAAAGGTTAAATATTAACACATTTATAAGTATAAAACAATGACTTCACTTTCCCTAATATCACAATAGTAAATGAAAACAAAAGTACAAGTTCAAACAAGTACAGTGTATTCTATTTTATAATTATTTTCCTTCAACGTCCTCTTACACAAGTGCATTAAACAATATTTTAAGAGAAATTAGTTAGAATTCTATCACACCAAGACCATTCATTTGTGTGCATTACTCGTCAACCATTTTTTAATATTTTTTTCTAAAATGGGGGGGGGTGTTCCTGCTTTTAAGAGTAATGTCTGTCCATTGGAGATTTTTTTTTTAATATTTATTTATTTTGAGAGAGAGAGAGAGTGAGCACACAAGCTGGGGGAAAGGCAGAGAAAGAGGAAAGAGAATCCCAAGCAGGCTCAGTGCTGTCGCTGCAGTGACCGACGTGGAGCTCGACCTCATGAAACTGTGATATCAGTGTGTGAGCAGAAACCACGAGTCAGACGCAACCGAGCCACCCAGGCGCCCCTGGAGAAGTTTTCAAAATAGAGCAATATATGAATAATAAAATAACCATCATTCAAAATACCAGTAACCAAGACATGATAGTTATTAATGTTTTCTGTATCTTCTTCTGCTCCTAACAATTTGGATGAAATCGGTATTCTTTATGCTCCCTTTTGCTTGTGTGATTTTCAGATTTTTCTGTGACGAGCTTTGTTTTTGTAATAAGAAAAAAAAACAATAAAAGAATGTATAAAATAGAAGGGATATATGTACAAAAATAAAGGAATACAGAGCAGGAGCTCTGTATGTCTTATTTCAGGTATCTTCAGTTCCCAGAACAATGCATGACACACAGTAGGTATTCCACAATTTTTTTGAATGGGTAAGATTTTCACCAAAAATGAGTGAAGATTGCTTATGAACACAGAATATCCAGGTATTATTTCCCTCTCTTGTTTCTTTTGGTAAACAGTTCATTCTATCACATAGGATCAATTTTGCTGTCTTAATATAAGGCCAATTGAATTCAAATTCCAAGTCCAACACTCACTAGCTATGTGACCTTGGCGAGAAACCACCATTCTCTGCCTGAGCTTCCTCACGTGGTAAGCACTGGTCCAGGTTGGGAATATAAAAAAACACAGATCCTGCAATTTATATTTTTTAGTGTAGGGGGAATAACATATGAACAAACATTTGTCAGGTGGTGATAAGCGCTATGAGAAAAAAGAAGATAAAGGGGTTAGAATGTGATTACCTGTGGGGGTGGATGAGGGCGTGTTGCTATTTTATAAAAGCCAGGGACTGGCTAAAGGTTTCAAAAATATCCAAGTGTCCCTGTTTTTCAAACTTCAAGTTGTGACTAAGTGCGATCACAAAAATCAATGTATAGGGTGATCTGTATATTTCTCCAACAAAAGAAAATATCAGATTATATCACACATAGTAAAGGTCAGTACGGTTCTGTGTAACTCATTTCAGTTTATACACAAGTATAATAGTCTGTAAAACACTGTAAGCATGGAGAAAGTGGCAGCTGACAATACAGCCACTTTGATGTCAACAGTCTTAGAGAAAGTTACCTAAACAGAGCATCTTCAGTAAGAGAGCATACTTTGTGCATGCACCTGTTGGTGCCTTACTCATTTAGCAGACCTAGTTGAGTGGGAGACAAAGTGGGAGAAAAGATTAGGACTGGAGCTAAAAAGTTGGGGTGAAAAACAAAAGCAAAACTGAACAGTTCAGCAATTTGAAGGGAAACATTAATTACTGAGGCAAAAAGATACCTGGCCAGAAAAACAAAAGACCAAAAAAATTAGAGAAACAGAATCAACAGATTCTACTTAACAACAACAAAAAATCCAGTTAATAAAATATGTTGTACATGATACTTTTGGATTAGGTGTATGATAGTGCCTGAATATTTTCAGAAACTCCCAAAATATCTGCTTCATACTCCCCTCTCTGACCCTCAGGTGGACGGTATAAAGATTTTAAAGCCATATGGTCTGGGAAGATTTCTTTCAACCCTCTACACATGTAATAGGTTTTGGAAATCATGCCTACCCATCAGATATAAGTAAAATAGATTAAAGGGAGACTGGAAATTGTCCGCCAAGCCTTCTCTTGCCGTGCACATGAGGATGTTCCCATTGAAGCAAAGCCATAAGACAATTATTCTAGAACAAGGTGGGCAAACTAGGGTCCTCTGGCTAAATATAACCTACCACCTGCTCTAGTATGACCCACGAGCTAAGAATGATTTTTCCATGTTGATGTAGTTGAAAAATAAATCAATATTTTGTGGCACGTGAAATTGATGTGAAAATTATTTATATGAAATTTCGGTGTCTATAAAGTTTTATTGGAATAGAGCCAGGTTCATCCATATTGGCTGGGGCTGCTTTCTCACTATAAGGTGGCAGAGCTGACTGAGTAGTTGCTTCCAACGCCTGAAATATTTACTCTCCTGGCCCCTTGCAGAAAAACTTTTGCCAACCACTGTTCTAGAATATGAAAACTGTACTATTTAAACACCCTTCCAACCCTCGTCCCTTTCCAGCCGCGGCCCCCCCTCCCCCGCCCGGCCCTGCCCCAGCTTTAGTCTCTTAGGCCCGACACGAAGGCAGAGTGTTATAATAATGAATTGTAACCTACTGGAAAGCAGAGGCACCACACAATAAATTTCTATATAAGGTAATATTACTGGTTCTGCCATCGAGTACAGTAACGTCTGAGTGTGTTTCCCAATCAGAAAAGTGGGCATCACAGGGGCAACTGAACAATTTCGCTTGAGAATCACCATGGTCGCACTTGGAAAATATAAAGGCAGCAAATGTTCCGGGGTGCTTTTGCAGGGGGAGCCTCTCCCAGAGTCTGGATGCACACTGAGGTTCCCTATGCACGTAGGCATCTCGGCCACCTACCCCTACCCCGTACCCTGTGCTCCTGGCCCATCTGGCCTTGCAGCCCACTTTCTCCTCACCCCCGCGCCCGAACGCACTCCTCCAGGGCTACCAAGTTCCAAGGTAGAGCAGGGCTCAAAGCAAGCCATCCCGGGTCAGCTTAGGGCAGCTCTCCCCAGCTTCGCCAATCGTGGAGAGGGGTTGCCCTGGGACCCCTGCAGGTGACAAGAATGACTCAGCAGGGTCCCGGCCTGGGACGGAGACAAGAACGCCGGGGTAGGGACAAAATTCTCTGCAGTTGGAGAGGCCGCAAATCATTTTAAAGACCCAAATACGCGAACAAACGAAAATGTAATTCAAGTCAACTTCGGGCCGTTGGCGGCCTGTGCCAGCACAGGCCGCAGGTTTAGCCTAACAGGGAGGCCCGGCGGCTTCAGCAGTCGAAAACGCCCGCGGCCTCTCTGTAAAAGATTCCCTTCGCCTCCAACGAACCCCACCTCCACTCGACCGGGCCCCAGGAAAAGTCAGTCGGCTGGAAAGGAAACCTTTCAGGGTGCACCGAATTGCATGCCCGTGATTATCGGGGAGGCTTTGAGGGCACAGTAATCTCTCGAGACTAGAAACCATTTTCCTCTCTCGCTGTGAGATTTTGCTTGGCTAAGCGGCGGCAGTCTCCCTACCCCCCTCCCACCCCATCGCTTCGGCCTCTGCAAGCAGCCACGCCCCGTGGCCTCAGGGCTCGCGGCCCCCGCGCCGCTCGCACGCCGCGCCCCCATCCGCCCCACCCCCGCGCGCCCCCATCCGCCCCCGCGCCGGGCCCTGGGAGCGCTGGGCGAGTCCTCGCGCCTGCGCTTCGCCAACTTCCTGCCGCGGAACGCCCCGCCCACCCCCAGAAGCCCGCCTCCAAACGCCGCGTGAACCCGCCTGCCGCACCTCATTGGTCAAAAGCATGGAGCCGTTGGCTCCCAGGCCCGCCTCTCCACCGCCTCTCACTTTTCCCAGGGCGGATGCGCCTGCGCTCAGCTGCCTGGGCGGGCTGGGAGGCGCGGGTTGAAAAGTCTCGTTCCAAGTTTGGAGAGAGAGAGAAGAGCGCCTCAGACCTCGGTACCCGCGAGCGGGGAGGAGGCAGGAGAGAAGGACGCAGCGTCTGGGGAGCACCCAGGCTGTAAGACGGAGCTCCCGCTTCGAGAGCTAGAAGTGTGTGACGCGCCTGGGCGAGGCAGGAACGCCTGTGGTTGGGCTGCTGTTGGCTAGCGAGGGGAGTCCGAGGCGGCGGCGAGGGGCGAACGACCCGACGCAAGATGGCGAGTAAAGAGAGTAAGAGGCCCTGCGGGGCGGCGCGCGCCGGGACTGCGGGGGGCGGCGGGCGCGCGAGGCCGCGGCACGCGCCGGCGAAAGGCGCGAATTGGCGTGAGGAGCAGGGGGCGGGGCCGGGCGCGAGGCTAGGCGCGCGCCTCGAGGGGCCTACGCTGGACGGGACCGCGGCGCGGAGGGCTCCGAGCACTTCCGGAGCCGGGCGCGGGGCCGCGGGTTGGGCCCCCTTCCCTCCCCCGCCCCCCCAACTCCCCTCCCCCCTCCGGCGGCGGCGCTCCCTCCGGCGCCCTTGGCTCTCGGGCGGAGGCGGCCTCCACCGCCGGAAAGCGGGCACGGCAGCTCCTTCCACGCGCGCGCGTCGATCTCTTCAGGGTCGCGGCCCTTGTCCGGGGGATTCTGGAACACGCCGGCCTATGGCTGCTGACGCGGGCTTCGTGGGAGCGGAGGCCGCTCCTGGTGGGGGATGGAGGGAGCGGGCCGAGGGGTTTCTGCTACACGTGGATTCGGCTCCCCGGGTGGGTCGTGGAGCCCCTGTACGTACGAGTCGTCATCTTAGAACAGGTGCGAGCAGCTGTAACTGGCAAAACAGAATCGTTGTCCGTGTAATTACTCAATTCTGTACACACAAGCGGTATTGACTTCTAGGTGCAAAAAATAAGCTTCCTGGTGTTAATAAATATTTTCTCCGCGTTCTGGAAGAGCAGTTAGTTTGCGTCCAAATTAGATGTAAAGCTAAAGAGTAGGTTAGGTGTGGCCATCTCGAGGTGACCTCCAGCATCTGTGTACAGATTCTGACTTCGATTTTTCTCAGCCGCTTAACTGTATGGGCTTTCTCCAAATTTCAGTGTTTGAAGATACTGTGGAGGAGCGTGTCATCAATGAAGAGTATAAAATCTGGAAGAAGAATACGCCGTTTCTGTATGACCTGGTTATGACCCATGCTCTTCAGTGGCCGAGTCTTACCGTTCAGTGGCTTCCTGAAGTGACTAAGTAAGGGTTTCTGGCAACTTTTACTTTGCGTAAATTTAGCTATTGTCCTGAATTTCCAAATTTCAGCATTTTACACATAGAACATGAGCGTGTAATCAATTTAGCCCTTGGATGAACTGGCAGGTGATTTTTATTCTCAAAACTTGAGTGATTAGTGGGATGATTTCTGACATGTAAGCATGGGTGTAAAAGGGGGTAAAGAATGTGTGCGTTTAATGATATTTGTAGAAAACACCTAACATTGTTTCTTGGGTTTCAATACAGAGCAGCATTTTGGGGGGCCCTAGACTAATGGAGTTCTTTAAAACTTTATTGAAAAATAGAATATTTACAGGAAAAGTGCACAAATCGTAAGCATACGGCTTGATGGATTTTTACAAAGCGAGCACACTCATGTAATCAGCCCCCAATATGAATAGGTTTTAATGGACAAAGGGGAAAAGAATTTAGCAACAGTTCACTGAAGAAAAGAGGTTATTGGCTAATAGCGTGGAAAACACTTTGAGGTTGTTGTTGGTCTTCGTAAGAGTGTTCTTTTCGGCTGTTTCTTAAATTTCTCTGGCAATAATTGCTGTCATTATTGAACATTTAGAATAGGGTATGGTCCATGTGAAGAGTTTTGTGTCCTGCTAATTTGGTTTAATACTCAGAACAGTACTGTGATTTTATCCTCCTTTTACTGTGGTGGAAACTGGGATAGAGCTAAGTAACATGCCCAAGATCACACAACTGGTAAGTGGTGAAGTGGGATTCTGAGCCCAATCTGGGTGCCCCAAAGTTGAGGTAACTCCTGTACTAGACTACCTTTCTCATATGCTTGCACTTTTTCTAGTAGGAATTTGGCCATGAACTTTAAAACTATTCAATTTAGGTAATGTGAGTATATGACTTAATGAGGATTGACGACACTAGTCTATGAAGGGGATTTTGTGACAAGTTATGAAAATATGAGCAAGTTAATTGTATTTAATGTTTTTAAGTTTATTTTGAGAGAGGGGGGAAAAACATGAGTGGGGGAGGGGCAGAGAGAGAAAACTCCAAAGCAGGCTCCACACCATCAGCACAGAGCCCAGTGCAGGGCTGGAACCCACGAAACTGTTAGACCATGAGCCGAGCCGAAATCAAGAGTCTGACACTCCACCGACTGAGCCACTGAGGCACTTCAAGACCCAGTTAATCTTATAAGATAAAATAAAGGTCAGACTCCCATATGCAAACATTGTCCTACATACAGGTAGGGGCTTCCATTGGGGTTCCCAAAAATCACAGTGTAAATATACAGATGTGGGAAGAGTAGCCAAGAAATAAATAATGGAGACTTCTAAGCATTGACATAACACTTTTGAGCATCAAATACCTGAAGGTATTCAGGTTCTCTTTTAGAGTACCATGTACATTTGACTCTGTGTATTTCTGTTAAGTAAATTAAAAACTTTAACAGCTTAATTTATATTCTCTTGGATCTTTCTGACCTACCTGAACAGTAGAAAACAGTGGGGGTGGGTGAGACTGTAAGGTTAGAGACCTGAGTTCGAATCCTGCCCCCTACTTCTTAGTACCCAAATTAGGGCAGGTTGGTCAGCATTCATTCCCAAGTCGTCTGATGTGTAAATGGAGGTGCTTGAGGTTCTGACTGCCTGTATTTGAGGGCATTAAATGAGATTAGGCACTGTTAAAGTGCTGGCACAGAGTAAGTACACAGTAAGTGGTGACTGATGCTGATTTTCCCATCCCATTGTTGAGAAATAATTTATTAGAGTGTAGTAACTTTCTCCATTTGGATTTCAGTGCAAACTGCTTACTCGAGTCTTTTAAAAATGTTATCTGTGATATGTTTTGTGTAACAATTTTAAAAATGATCTCTATGTTCTTAGCCCAGATACTGCTTTTTTTTTTAAGATTTTTATTTTCTTGGGTTTTTTTATAATATAGTTTGGGGGGAGGGGCAGAGAGAGAGGGAGAGAGAATATCAAGCAGGCTCTGGGACTTCGGCACAGAGCCTGATGTGGAGCTCCCTCCCACCAGCTGTGAGATCACGATCTGAGCCAAAATCAAGAGTCAGACGCTTAACCAACTGAGCCACCCAGGTGCCCCAAGATTTTTAAGTAATCTCTACACCCAATGTGAGGCTCGAACTTACAACTCTCAAGATCGAGAGTTGCATGTCCCACTGACTAAGCCAGCTAGGCATCCTCCCAGATACTGCTTGCATATGAACACTTAGGAACAGAACAGAAAATACCTTAAATTATCTATTCCATGGTATTCTTTGCATTACAAAGAAAAGTGGGGTCTGGTTGTGGGGTGTGCAGTGGCTCTGGGAATGCAAGAAAATGCAGCCAGCCTGCCTACATTCTTGGATGTTGAGGATAGCTGTGTGGTGCTTTGCAGGATTCTGTTTGGGTATAAGGGAATGTGACTATGTTTTGTTACTATATGGAACAGTGGAAATATTGGCTGCTCTTACTGCCTGGGTCTTTGAGGAACTAGACTCTGGTCAACCTCATAAGGAAGGCCTGCCTTCTACCTACATACTTCCCAGTAACTACTTGTACTTTCTAAGCTATTGTCCTTAAACTGAGTTCGTTAGTTGTCCACATAGTGGATTTGCCTTGTAAAAATTTTCATTTAGGTATTTTTAAGAAATAATTTTAGGGGCGCCTGGGTGGCTCAGTTGGTCGGGCGTCCGACTTCAGCTCAGGTCATGATCTCAGTCTGTGGGTTTGAACCCCGCGTCGGGCTCTGTGCTGACAGCTCAGAGCCTGGAGCCTGCTTCAGATTATGTGTCTCCCTCTCCCTTTGCCCCTCCCCTGCTCATGCTCTATCTCTTTCTGTCTCAAAAGTAAATAAAAACATTAAAAAAATTTTAATAAAAGAAAATAATTTTATTCTGTATCTTTTATTCTTTTTAATTTTTTTTTAAATATTTACTTATTTTGAGACAGAGGGGGAGACACAGAATCTGAAGCAGGCTCCAGGCTCCGAGCTGTCAGCACAGAGCCTGACACAGGCCTTGAACTCAAGAATCGCGAGATCATTCCCTGAGCCGAAGTCGGACACTTAACCGACTGAGCCACCCAGGCACCTCTAACCCATATCTTTTATTAGATAATTTCTTAAACATATTGAGACTAACTTAAGTCTTTACCTAAAACGCTTTGTAATCATTCAAATTCAGATGGTACGAAGTGCATAGAGTAAAAAAAAATAAATCCCCTTTCCATGTCCCCTATTCTCTTGGTCTCATTACCCAGAGCAGAGACCGTCATTTTTTTTTTTTTAACTCTTCCTGCCAGAATAAAATACATTATACATATCTCCCCTCCATCTTTTTTATAAATTTTTAAAAATGTTTTTATTTATTTTTGAGACCCAGAGAGCATGAGCAGGGGAGGGGCAGAGAGAGAGGGAGGGAGGGAGGGAGAGAGAGAGAGAGAGAGAGAGAGAGAGACAGACAGACACAGAATCTGAAGCAAGCTCCAGGCTCTGAGCTGTCAGCACAGAGCCCGAACTCGCAGACTGTGAGATGACTTGAGCTGAAGTTGGACGCTTAACCGACTGAGCCACCCAGGTGCCTCTCCCCTCCATCTTTTTTTATGTAGCAAGTTATTCACTTGACTTTTCAATTGGTGGTTTACATGGGAGACTTTTTCCTATCAGCATGCTTAAATATACTCTTGGGTTTTGGTGGGTTTTTTTAAGTTTGTTTCTTTTTGAGACAGGGAGTGAGAGCCTGTGGGGGGTAGAGAGAATCCCAAGCAGGCTCCGCATTGACAGCACGAGGAACCGAATGAGGGGCTTGAACCCACAAACCTGGGAGATCATGACCTGAGCCGAAATCAAGAGTCTGACACCTAACTGACCACCCTGGCTCCCCAATACACTCTCCTGTTTTAAGGCCTCCACAGAATTCCATTTATGGATATACTATAATTTATGTCACCAGTGCCTTATTGATGGATATTTAGGTTGTTGTCAGTCTTTTGCCGCTAAGACAGTGCTTCTGAGAATAATAACCTTGTGACAATCTGTTATTGTTAGAGAAATTTCTTAGCAGTGAAGTCAGAGTGATCAAAAGATGCTGGCGCTGCAGAAGGACAAGGTCTTTTAACATTAGTGCTTCTGTGGCTTTAGGTGCCTCCAGCCTTGGAGGGAAACCTTGTAATATTGATTGGTTCAGGAAAATAGGTTTGTATTTTAATGATGGAGATGAAAAGATTTACAGGAAAAAAGAAAAATCCTTATATGGTTATAGTGTTAGGGAAAACCCAAATTGAATTTAGAGTCGAGGAATTTTTCAGGTCCTCCATTCCATGTTGGGACCGTGCTCCTTAGAACCTGTTATTTCTGTTTAACCCTATGAAAAGTGACTTCCTTTTATGTCAGCCTTAACATTGCTCTGTGGTGCCTCCTTTCTCCCAAGCATTTCCATTTCTTTTCAAATGGTTCTACTGAGATCTGTTGAAGTTCCCTTTTGTTTTGAATTAGTATTCCCTGTACAGAACAGATTTCGTTTTGTCTAAGTCCTCCTAAAGTACAGTTGCTTTGAGTCTATTTTCTAGGTATGTTTTTTTTTTTCATTTAAACTTAAGTGGGTGAGTGCTCCCATGCATTGCCTCTCCCTCCCCATGTAAGTTCACCTAAGATGGAACTATCTTTTTTGATAGCCATATGCTGTTCTTGGGCACTGAACATACATCAACTAAGACTCTTGTCTTTTTTCAAACAAGCTGTTATTGCTTAACCATGGTTGCTTTGTTCTGGTTTTGGAGTTGTATATGTATTTATTGTTCTTTTTTATTTTAAGCCAAATCTTAGTAAAATCTCACCATTTTAAAATTTAAAAAAAATTTTTTTTAATGTTTATTTTTGAGAGAGAGAGAGAGAAAGACAGTGTGAGCGGGGGAGGGGCAGAGAGACACAGAATCCAAAGTAGGCTCCAGGCTCTGAGCTGTCAGCGCAGGGACAGACATGGGGCTCGAACTCAAACTGTGAGATAATGACCTGAGCTGAAGTCGGACACCTTACTGGGGTGCCTGGGTGGCGCAGTCGGTTGAGCGTCCGACTTCGGCTCAGGTCATGATCTCGCAGTCTGTGAGTCTGAGCCCCGCATCGGGCTCTGTGCTGATGGCTCAGAGCCTGGAGCCTGCTTCAGATTCTGTGTCTCCCTCTCTCTCTGACCCTCCCCCGCTCATGCTCTGTCTCTCTCTCTCTCTGTCAAAAATAAATAAAACATTAAAAACAATTTAAAAAATTAAGTTATTACTAAATTACATTCATAGAAGCAACCCTCACACCTCTTTTAAAAACCACTAAATCCTTTCAACAACTAAAATTTAGGAACAAATATAAATAGCCTAACTTGTCTAGTGTTGGGGCCCAGAGCTGTACATCTTGGTCCTCCAACATTAAGCACCGTGAACGTCAATAAAGCGTTTTCTCATTATGCCATTTGCCCTCATAACCTGTTTTTTAGGTGAAGACACTGAGGCCCACAGGAAGTTGTGATTTAAGGAATTGCATATAGCTAATTTTAGTTTGATTCAGGATTTAAACCCAGTTTTTTGGACTCGATGCTTAAACTTAACATTCTATCTTGTCTCTTACTGGAAAATTAGGAATATCTAATGTACTAAGTTGGAAGATATTTTTTAAGTGAGAAGTCATGATCATGGGTATGGAGATTGGTAATGGATTGCATTTGTTAGTAACTGGTTTCCTGTAGGATTAGTGTGACTTATTTTCTTTCCTAAACAGACCGGAAGGAAAGGATTATGCCCTTCATTGGCTAGTGCTGGGGACTCACACGTCTGATGAGCAGAATCATCTTGTGGTTGCTCGAGTCCATATTCCGAACGATGATGCACAGTTTGATGCTTCCCACTGTGACAGTGAGAAGGGTGGTAGGTATACCATATATTCTATTGGTGTCTGAGGGAGTGTGCCTTTTTCTAGTTATAGGTTATTACAGTTTTCTACTAATCTCTTTTGGCTCAGCAGTTTAACTTTTAGGACTTTATCGCATAGAACTACTTGCTCACATGTGCACAAAGATTTCATGATATAACATTATTTGCAAGATGGAAAAATTAGGATCAATTTAGCAACCCAGATGTTAGTTCATAGGGAATTGGTTAAACACATTATGGTATGTTTGAAATACCATGCAGCAATTGTTAAGAATGAGGTAAATCTGAAATTTTACATAGACTCACAAAGAATGAGGCAAGTCTATATGCTCTTGTATGGAAAGATGTCCAAGATAAATCAAGTAACTTCTGTGTGATTATAGTACCAATTTTGGTAAAAGGAATAATATGTGTTGCGTGTGCATAGGAAAAAGCAGGCATACATACCAAACAGTTAACAGTGGTTTTTCTATGGAAGCTATTGACTTCCTTTTTTACCCTGTCAAACCTATATTCCCTTGATTTGGTATTCCCACCATCACCCAAGTTTGGTCATTGTGCTAGAGGGACTCACAATACTCCATAGCAAATTATACTCATGGCTAAAATTTGTTACAGTAAAGAATACAGAGGAGAAGCAACAGGAAAAAGATACGCATCAGGGAGTCTAGGGAGGTCTGGCACAAGTCTCGTCCAGGACCGCACACAATGTACTTTCTCTCTGGCAGCAGACGACAAGGACATGTGCGGAATCTCTCTCTCCTGCCCAGAGAAACCCATTTGAGTGTCTGGATGTGAGGCCGGGGTGGGGGGCGGTTCACAGGCACATCCTGCTGGCAGCCAGTTAAGACAGCTGAAACTCAGGACCCCAGTAATGAAACCAGGTGCATATCGTCAATCTTGATGTTTGTGCACAGCGACCCTGACAGACTGGTACAGCATGGTCTGTTGCTCCAGGTGTACACCACAGAACCATCAGTCCATCAGTAACGGAAAGAACATTCTGAGGTCTGTGTTCCCAGGACTCGGCCAGGGGTCATTCATGGTCCCAGTGTCCCTCAGAGCGGCGAGGGCTCAGCAGCCAGACCTGCTGGGTTAGTGCTTTCTGCACAGCCCTAAAAGGTTTCATCTTAACATTTTAAGGAATTTGCTTTAATTTTTTTCTTATTGAAAATAAAATATTTTATAGCTAAAGTCTTGCCACCCCATACCCCTTTCCTGACCCGCTTTCCTTGAAGACTTTATCACTGTGTCCTGAAAATCAGTGTGCCATTTTTAACTGTTATTACTCATACAGTAGTAAATATGAAGGGTTTTTTTTACAGCTTGTTTCATTCGATAATGTGTGTGTGTGCCATGTAGATGCCTGTCTTCTTTGAACTGCTGTTTGATGTTCCACTGTGATTAAACCTTACTTTATTCATTGTTCAACTGGGGGCAGTTGGATTACGTGTATGTGGTATTTTGCATTTACAAATGGTGCTTCGGTGAACATCCTTGCCATGTCCCCTTATACACATGTGGGAAGATTTATCTAGTGGAGTGGAATTGCTGAGTCGTATGGTGTATTCACTGTCCACTTAAAATAGTAGAAAACTATCTTCCAAAATGATTTACTCCATTTGCCACTCCCATAATTCACAGTCCGTTTCCCTATAACTTTATGCGTTATTTCTGTAAATATTGTTATAATCAGAAATTTCTAGTGGCTTTTAATCCTGAAGTATGTGTTTATTGGACCCTTGGCTTAAGAATTAGTCCCTCTGCATAACCTATGGATATATGAAGTTACTGAAGTCACTTGTTCAGTATATTCTAACAAGTGACTGAAGTAATTCAGTTAATACCTGTTTCTGTTTTCAGTTACAGTATTTTGTAATGGATACTAGTATTAAAATAGTGGGTTTTTTTTTTTCAAATTTTTAAGTTTGAGAAAACAAAGCCCTGTGTTCGAAGTAAATCTTACCTAGAAATCCATTTTTTTTTTTTTTAAAAAAGGAGAGCTGTTCAGGTTGTAATAAGTAAAGGAATTGGGGGACTTGAGTGTCTTTATATAGAAGTGTTAGAGCTGTTAGAGTCCACAAAGGGAGGGGGGTTGGGTGGTGGGTTGAAAATCAAAGTTGGGGCAGGTTTGGAACAGCGTCAGGATCAGGAGGGGTGGTCTTTGCTAGGGAACATTTCTCCCATTGACACGATGGAAAGGGAAGTGCTGAGAGGGAAAGAGGCGATTGTATATGGTTGTGTGGGAGTAGCTGTGGGGAATGAGAGATGATTTTCAGCCACACAGAGTAGTAAGCTCTGTTTGCCACGGAGAAGAATGGCTGAACACCAATACTAAACCATGGGAGCCAGTGTTCATTAAGCATTCCCATATAGCAAGAGCTGGCTGAAACAGAAATGGTTTGCTGCTTTCGGTTTGTTTCCTCCAGGCCCTGGCCAGTCTGTTTTACTTGTTACCTCCCTGGCTCCATTAGGCATTTGAGTTGTGATTCCCTAACCCGAGACACAGGGTGAACAAAAAAGGAATGGACAAGGAAGTAGCAATATAGGTCAGGAAGAAATGATACAGTTATAATGAGCCTCCCAACGTTTTAAGTGTCAGCAACTATTCAAGTTTTTAATCTATGGGCACAAAAAAGAAAATGTTCTCATTTGTCCTTATCTGCTTAGATGTTCTCTACTTGTATTCTTTCTGCTATCATCTTGCTGCTTTCTCAGAGGTTCTTCTACTTTTTATGTGACTTTGTTACTTTTCCAAGGCCTTTTTAATAACTACTCAACACTATAGTCTTATTCACACGCCAGGTAGGTTAGCCCCCTCGTTTTAGCTTTGGCACTCCACTAGCAGTTGAATTAGGTATGCTGGTGGAGCCAGCATATTTGTGTCTTAGAGTTGAGTTGGGGGTTAGCTAGTATGGATTTCTGATTTTAGGAATAATTACATCCTCTTCACAACTGAAAGAGGCCAGTTTTTAATTATTCTAAATCCAAGGTGAAACTTGCAGAAAATAGCGTTACCATTTTCCATTCCAAATGGGCTTTGAGAATAAATTAATTTCAAAGTGGCAACTGAACCCCTATTTTTGTGTTCTCTGGTTATGTTGTATTCTGTTAAAATCTGTTGGGTGTATTAAACTAAATGACTGGTGAATTTTAATCGTAAGTGTATGTTTATTTCTTTCTTCTCACATTAGAATTTGGTGGCTTTGGTTCTGTAACAGGAAAAATCGAATGTGAAATTAAAATTAACCATGAAGGAGAAGTAAACCGTGCTCGTTACATGCCGCAGAACCCTCACATCATTGCTACAAAAACACCATCTTCTGATGTGCTGGTTTTTGACTATACAAAGCACCCTGCTAAGCCAGGTATGTAGTAATGAAATCAGGCCATTGCTCCAACATTTTTGAAACTAGTGTACTGTATGGTTTTTAAAGGTTTAAACATTTTGGGACTCTATTAACCGTCCTCAAAATTCAGTTGATTGAACAGAAGGACCTCCCGGCAGGTTATGCTCCTGGCTAGGGTTTATCACCGCAGAAGATACAGAGCAAAAAGCAGGAAGAAAAGATACATATCAGGCAGAGTCCAGAGAGGTCAGGCGCAGGCTTCTGAGTCCTTCCCCACCAGGGCCATACGGAACGTGCTTTTTCTCTAGCAGCAGACCACAGGGGCATGTGATAAATGTCTCTGCTCAGGGAATCCTGTTTGAGTCTCCGGATCTGGCGTTTTTTATAGAGGTCTGGTCACATAGGCACATCCTGCTCTGACCTGCCATGCTGAGGGAAACTCGGGACCCTAGCAGTGAAGCCAGGTACATCATGAATCGCCAAACAATCCTGCAAGTCTTGACAAGCTGCTGCCGCATGCCTCACTGCCCTGGGCGTACACAACTTCATGTCAGTGATGACGATTTTTGTGAGGGTCACATTCCTAGGGGGTGGCTAAGGGTCAGTCATGGTTGTGGGCTACCCTGGATACGTGCAAGGGCTGAGCAACCAGACCTGCCGTGTTAACTCTTTCCTCACAAGAAAGTTGTAAACAATTTGATCCGTGGGAGGGTTGCTGCCACTCACATTTGAGGGAACAGCTGTAGTTTTCAGGGTTTTGTGTCGGAGCTAGTACTAGGTTTTGCAGAGGAACTAGTCATTTTATGGTCATGAGTCTTGGTTTGCATTGAGTATTTGCAATGAAGCACAGAACAGCTTTTCAGGGTGGCTGGGGGTCAGACCAAGTCCTAAGTCGTCATTCATATGTGGTGTTTTCCAGGCATTATAATGAACGTTACGGCTCATTCAGTGAGGAATGAAAATCGCTTTTACTAGTTCTGATAAACAGAAAATCACTTAGTAGTTAATGTGTTTCTTTTTCTCTTTAGACCCAAGTGGAGAATGTAATCCCGATCTTCGGTTAAGAGGCCACCAAAAGGAAGGCTATGGTCTTTCCTGGAATTCTAATTTGAGTGGACATCTCCTGAGTGCATCAGACGACCATGTGAGAAACTTACTCTTCCCAATCTCCTGTCTTTAAAGACTGTCAGGGAGAGTTCTGCACTGCAGGAGGTGTTCTAAGATAGTGCTGCTGATTATTGTGATAACATTTTTACAGGATTTAGAGCAATGGTTATCATATCGCCCTGGTGGAGCCTTGGGATTCCACAGAGCTCTTTTGAAGCAGCCTTAGACTAGAAGGAAGGTGGGCAAAAGGTGTCCCATTATTTAAAAGTATATCTAATGGAAACAGTGAAGTGTGAGACCTGACAAATAGAAATTACATTGAAAAAACTTTTTTATTTAAGAGTACATTTCAGTGGGTTTTAGTATATTCACAAAGCTGTGCAATCTTCACTACTAACTCAAACATTTTCATCGAATGTCACAAAAAGAAACTCTTGACCCATTAAGTAGTCACTCCCCACTTCCCTCAGCTCCTGCCAACCACTAATTTACTTTCTCTATAGAGTTGTCTATTTTTTTATTTTTATAATTTTTTAAATGTGTATTTATTTTTGAGAGAGAGCGTGAACAGGGGAGAGGCAGAGAGAGAGAGGGAGACACAGAATCCAAAGCAGGCTCCAGGCTCCAAGCTGTCAGCACAGAGCCTGATGGAGGGCAGGGCTCGAACTCCCAAACCTCGAGATCATGACCTTGAGCCGAAGTCAGACACTTAACTGAATGAGCCACCCAGGCACCCCCAGAGTTGTCTATTCTTGATAATTCACATAAATGGAATATGTGCTTTTTTTCTGTCTGGTTTCTTTTTTTTAGCATAAGTTTTTCAAGGTTGATCCATGTTGAAGTATAGGTCAGTACGTCGCTCCTTTTCATGGCTGAACAACCAGTTCATCAGTTGATGGACATTTGGGTTGTTTCTACTTTGGGCTTTGTTTTTTTTGTTTGTTTGTTTTGCTTTGCTTTGGGGCTATTTTGAACGATGTTGGCTGTGAACATTTTTGTACAAGTTTTTGTGTGGATGTAGGTTTTCATTACCTAGGGGTGGAAATACTGGGTCATATGGTAATTCTGTGTTTAACTTTTTGAAAAACTGCCATGCTTTCCCACGGCAGCTGCATCACTTCACATTCCTACCAGCAGTGTGTACCCCAGGGTTCCAGTTTCTTCACATCTTCCTCAGCACTTGTTATTGTCTCTTTTTTCTTAGAGCCATCCTTGTTGGTGTGAAGTGGTATCTCCTTGTGGTTTTGATTTATATTTCTCTGATGGCTAATGATTTTGAGTATCTTTTTATGTTTTTATTGGCTATTTATAGATCTTCTTTGGAGAAGTATTGTATTCAAATTCCTTGTCGAATTTTAAATTTTGTGGTTTTGTTTCGTTTTGTTTTTTTTATTAGAGAGCACAAGCGGGGTAGGGGCAGGGAGAGAGAGGGGGAGACCCAGAATCTGAAGCAGGCTCCAGGCTCCAAGCTGTCAGTGCAGAGCCTGACGTGGGGCTCGAACCCACAGAATGTGAGATCATGACCTGAGCTGAAATTGGACACTCAACTGACTGAGTCACCCCGTGCCCCTTAAATATCGGGTTTTTTCTTTTAGTGAGTTGTCAGAATTGTTTTTATTCTGGATACCAGTCCTTTATCAGATGAGATTTGAAAAGATTTTCTCCCACTCTGTGGCTTGTCTTTTCACTTTTTTGGTGATGTCCTCCAAAGCACAGAAATAATTTTGAGTCCAGTTTAGTTTTTATTTTTGTTACTTGTGCTTTTGGTATCCTAAGAAACCATTACATATAATCCAACATCACAAAGATTTACATCTATGTTTTCTTCTAAGAATTGCATACTTTTAAATCTTGCGTATAGGTGGGTCCTTTATCCATTTTGAGTTTAGTTTTGTGTGTGGGGTAGGGGTTCATGTTCCTTTTCTGCATGTGATTATCCTGTTTTTCTGGCACTGTTTGTTGAGGAGACTAATATTTACCTATTGAGTTGTCTTGGCATCCTTCATACAAGTATCTTAAAGGTACCACACAAATGCAAAGTGATCCTGTTATTATTGTAGATCAGTGTTTGTAGCATTCTTTTTTTAAATTTTTTTTTAATTGTTTATTTTTGAGAGAGACAGAGCACATGAGAGGCAGAGGGGCAGAGAGAGAAGGAAACACAGAATCTGAAGCAGGCTTCAGGCTCTGAGCTGTCAGCACAGAGCCCGACATGGGGCTCAAACTCACCGCGAGATCATGATCTGAGCCGAAGTCGGTGGCTTACCCAACTGAGCCACCCAGGCGCCCCCAGTGTTTGTAGCATTCTTGCCACCTGCAGCTCCATACATTCCTTCATGGAACACATACTGTAAGCAAAACGTGTTTGCTATGACTCCCCCCAGAGTTGAGAGTAGACTTCTGGAGCTTTTGAAATCTTTTATAACTTGGCCACAGGTTCTTTGCCTTCTTCCTTAGTATATCCTCCTGCCTAGAACAGGACCTGTCACATCACAGACCTTCTTTATGTTTCTACTGGTCACAATTTCTGTTGATGTTTTTCTAAATATTTAAGGCAGATAATTGGCCCAGTCAAGATTCTTTAGCTGCAGGCAATTGAAACCAACTCTGGCTGATGCAGACAGAAGAGGAATTTATCAGGAGGACATTGGGCAGGGTAGCTCACAGAATTGCTGTAATGGCTAGAAAATGGTCCAGAACAGAGAGGAGAGGTCAGATCCACAACTCAGAGATCAGGCTGGTAGATGTTATACTCCACTCCCTCTTCCCCACGCTTGCAATCCTGACAACAGATTTCCCTGTTGATGGTCACAGTTCAAAATCCTTGTCAGACTGCTGGAGCTGACATCATGTCCCAGTCACAAGGGAGGCTGGGAAGCAAGGTCTCCCTTAGTTCTCCAAAGGGAGGCTTTCCTCCCCTTCCCTCAAAGTGGGTGTGATAGAGTCTCCAAAACAGGGAGGATGGGTTATACTCAGTAACTTAATTACTAGTGCCTTTTGAAGACACTAGGCTGGGAGTTGCTAGTCATAATAAAAGCTGACATTTCCCAAGGGCTCTGCATGTATGTGCCAGGCATCTTGCTAATCTTCCCAGGATCCTTCTGAAGTGAGCAGGGGAGGATGGCAAGAGCTCTGCATGTTCCTTTCTCTTCAGTGCTTGTAAATTTTGCATCTGAGTGTGTACGTATCAACAAAGGCTAAGGTGTGTGTATTATGTAAAACTACTTTTTTGTTCATGGGTAAATAGCTGCTACTGGGAAATAGCTTTGTTGCAGAAACTCTTTCAGATAAGAAAGTGATTTTTTTTTAACTTTTTTTAATGTTTATTTTTAATGTTTAATTTTTTTTTAACATTCATTTTTTTGAGGGAGACCACGCAAGCAGGGGAGGAGCAGAGACAGACTGAGACACAGAATCTGAAGCAGTCTCCAGGTTCTGCGCTGTCCGCACAGAGCCTCATGCGGGGCTGGAACCCACAAATCGTGAGATCATGACCTGAGTCGAAGTCGGATGCTTAACCGACTAAGCCACCCAGGCGCCTCCTCGAAAGTGATTTTAAAAGAGATGAATCCCATGGCGCGCCTGGGTGGCTCAGTCAGTTAAGCGGCCGACTTTGGTTCAGGTCATGATCTCGTGGTCCGTGAGTTCGAGCCCCGCGTCGGGCTCTGTGCTGACAGCTCAGAGCCTGGAGCCTGTTTCAGATTCTGTGTCTCCCTCTCTCTGACCCTCCCCCGTTCATGCTCTGTCTCTCTCTGTCTCAAAAATAAATAAACGTTAAAAAAAAGAGAGAGATGAATCCCATACCAGTGTCAGTGGTATTACTGCAAATATACCTTAATGGACTTACCTTTGTCTTAAATTGTTTGGATGATAATCATTGCCCTATATAGCTTACAATGTTTTTTTTCATAAACAGTAAGTCTTTCCTCTTTGTGATGGTTGTCAATAGAAGACTCCACTCCCAGAGCCTGCTGATCTGTGATCTTTGAGGCCTGTGGCCTCTCCTTGGGTTCTGCTGATATTTTGAGGAGTACACTGTGGGGATCTGTCTGCAGGCCCTAAGGTTTGGCCCCTCAAAGTAGCCTAGTTGGGGTTTCTGGGCTATCCACCTGTCTCACTTTCTAATGTGCTGTAGTGGTTTCTGTAGTGGTTTCTGCTGTGAAGTGAGACTTAGTCTCTTTGCTTTTTTAAGAGGCATGTTTTAGTTTTAATTCCCAGTCTCCCAACCTTGCTTGAATTTTTAGGATGTGAATTTCTGTTCAGTAGATGTGGAATGTTGGGCTCTCAGTGTTGCATTGTGTAATCTAGATGAATTTTAGACACTTGACTTTTAGATACTTGACTGTATCTAGGTGGAAACTCAAATGTGATTGTCTCTTGCTGCCATCATGCTCGGTTTCCCCGTCCCTGTTACCGTTTCCTTTCCTTGCCCCTGCATCTCAGATCATGGAAGCTATACTACAACCATACACTCTTCTGTTTCTGAAGCTTTACTTTTATTTACATTTCCTCTCCCTTGTGTTTATTTCTACCTCTTATATAGTTAAATAGTTTTCTTAAAGTTTATTTAAATAATCTCTACACCCAGCGTGGGGCTCGAACTCATGACCCTGAGATCAAGAGTCGCATGTTCTTCCAACGGAGCCAGCCAGGCGCCTATAGTTAAATAATTTTTTAACGAAGGTTATTTGTTTTTTCCTTCCTTTAGACTGTCTGTCTGTGGGATATAAATGCAGGACCAAAGGAAGGCAAGATTGTGGACGCTAAAGCCATCTTTACTGGCCACTCAGCTGTCGTAGAGGATGTGGCCTGGCATCTGCTACACGAGTCATTATTTGGATCTGTTGCTGATGATCAGAAACTTATGATGTAAGGTGGAAGGTTCAGTGGGGTCTTCGTATATGGGTGTCCTGTATGAGACCATCAGTGATTCTGGTGGCATGTGGTTTGATTTTTTTTTTTTTTTTAAGCTCTATACTGGCGTTAAAAACTTGAGTGAGGTAGAATTGACATACAAGAAGCCATATAATGGCTGTTTTTGCATAAAAGTTACTGTGCTATATGAATGAACATAATTTTTATTTGAAAAAAGAAAATGTAAATGTGAAGAAACGTGTTTGGTTAGTGGTAAATATCAAAATTGGGAGTCAAGGTGACTTTGAAGATGAGCGCTAAGAATGATTGCATCAGGTCACAGCACAGGGCTGCGCTCAGTCACCTGTCATGTGTTTTATCTCGTAAACTAATATCTGAGGCTAATATGGCCAGATAGTAAAATTTGACAAGGCTAGGTTGTAGGAATCAAATTATTACATCATTCTCTACGGAGTAGTTGGCATATGCTTGAAATAGTTGGTAATTAAGACAGGAATCTAATCAACACGAAACCAGGAATGATAGCCCTAGTTTATTTTCCGTAGGTTTAGAATATGTCCTTTAGTGGTTGGAAGTCCGATGGCAGCTCTGTATGTGGTTGGGTTGTGTCTAAAGGGGCGAGCATAGCGGAGATAGGGTGGTGTGGAGCAGTGTGGACCTGGAAACGAGTGTGAGCGTGTGACAAGCTGGGGAGGGTCGGGTGGCTTCCTCTTGTGCTGTGTGCCTCGTACCTTTGTGTTGTAGATGGGACACCAGGTCCAATACCACCTCCAAGCCGAGCCACCTCGTGGACGCTCACACTGCCGAGGTCAATTGTCTGTCGTTCAATCCCTACAGCGAGTTCATTCTCGCAACTGGCTCTGCGGATAAGGTTTCTAAGTTTTTGTATATTTGGTGTTTATGGACCCAGTTGCCTTGTTCTATAATCAGATACTCTAAAATTCTTCTGTGAAGTGGAGAAATGAATTCCTTTTCATTTATTTTTTTCTTCAGACTGTAGCTTTATGGGATCTGCGTAATTTAAAATTAAAACTCCATACCTTTGAATCTCATAAAGATGAAATTTTTCAGGTACGTGACAGTTTTCTGGTGTCTCTGTCAGGTTTTTACTAACTTTTGGATGGGGGATATTTAAAATTTTTTGCTTTTATAGCAGACATGGTATGTATATATATTTTTAAGTTCCTCTTCTAGGTTAACTAGTGGGAAGTACCTGGGAGCTCTGTGAGATTATTACTTTAGAAGTAGAAAAGACCTTGCAAAACAGGATCAGTTTAAAAATTGAAACCCAAGGATTCTTCAGTTAAGGTATCCAGTGTGGGTGGGTCCTCTAGTGGAAAAAAAAAAACAAACCAAAACCTTGTATGTGGTTTCAAATGGAGATTTGGATAGGCTTAAGATGCACTTCATTGAAAAGTTTACAAGATTCTGGGATGGTTATGGGGCCGAGTAAGTTTATGGGGATTTCTAGCTGAGGTCCCCTGTATTGGGAAGTGTGGTCCTCCTCGGGGGGCAGGCTAGGGAGATGGGCCATTTAAGAGCACTTGAAAGGCTAGGACAAGGAAGGAGGGCCGCAGGCCACAGAGAGTATTGCAGAACAGGACATGGGAAAATCTCAAGGATTAGAAACTATCCACAAATGTAGGAACAGATGATTCTTTACACTTTCAAATCTGTATTACTTAGGTCCACTGGTCTCCACATAATGAAACTATTCTGGCTTCAAGTGGTACTGATCGCCGCCTGAACGTGTGGGATTTAAGGTAACTCACAATCTGGTGACGAGAAACTGCAGAAGTATGTTAATCTGGCAGATGATGTAATAATAAACTAGAGAGTAGTTTGCTAACCCCGGTTTAATAAGCCAAATATATTAAAGCAACTTTCATGTACCTTCCTTAAGAGTCTTTCTTCTGTGAAATAGAAATGAATCAGCAAATGGACTGCAAACTAGATTGATAAGATCAGTTTTTTTTCTGTTGATATTCAGGCATGAAGTTGGGGGGAGTGTGTGGTTTTAATATCCAGATAATTGTATTGTGGACACTCTTGCTGTAGAAAGGGGGTGTGGATTAAGTTCTTCTGAGAGAGATAAAGAGCAAGCGGGGGAGGGGCAGAGAGATGCGGGGAGAGAGAATCCCAGGCAGGCTCCGTGCTGTCAGCGCAGAGATCATGACATGAGCCGAGATCAAGAGTTGGACTTTCAACTGAACCACCCAGGCTCTAGTTTCTCCCAGTGTTTAAAGTTCCTTGATTTTTGAGTAGCTATTCTAAGAATTTCAGATTCCTTTATTTTTTTTGTCTGAACCTTTAGACCCATTAATAAAGGTGTTCAGTTATATATATTTCTAAGATGTCATTATCCTAAGTTTAAATCATTAAATTACCAAAAGATAACTTGTTTTCTACCTTCACTTAAATGTATTGCTTTGAAGTGGACTAAGTTTTTAGTTTATTAAAACTCAGGCCACCTTAATTACAGAGACAGGCAGGTCCTTCAGTGTAGAGGACATAAACACTGTGGAATACAGTGCTCGTATTCTAAACATCTAATGTTCTGTGTTCATGTGCAACAAACTCTGGCCATGATAGAATCTTGGAAATGTAGACGATCTTTAAAGCAGATATCTGACTATGTTCAGTTTTATTTGAAAACAATTTTAGTAGTAAAATTAGAAACTTAAAACTAGTGGTTGTATGGAGCGATGCAGCCGAATTGTCCCTATAGGTGCCCGTAATAAATTTGCAGGCATTATAAAATTTCTTCTTAAAATTCTTTCATGACTTGCATACTGTTAAAATTACATTAGATAAAATTATGGATTAAAATGGTCAGCGTTAGGGACACCTGGGTGGCTCAGTCGGTTGAGCGTCCGACTCTTGATTTCAGCTCGGGTCATGATTCTGGGGTCGTGAGATCGAGCCCCATATTGGGCTCTGCATTGTCAGCATGGAGCCTGCTTGGGATTCTCTCTCCTCTGTCTCTATCCCTTCCCTGTTCGTTCATTCTCTCTCTCATTTAAAACAAAACAAAAAAGGTCAGTGTTAGCGATTGGTACTCCTGACTGGAGGATAAACAGAATTGTCTAGCAGTCCCATGTGTTTGGTTTGAGTTTAATGGGAAGAAAAAGAAAGTATCACTTGGAAGGTTGTGTATTTCGGCTGCTTTGCAGCGGTTATTACTAGCTAAGTCCACGTTGGGGCTAGATACCAGGGCTGATATTTGGTGTGTAAAGAGATTTCACTGTTGGGCCTGCTGGCAAATTCTACAAATGGAATTTAAGAGAAGGAAAAAAAAAAAAAACAGCCTTCCCTTGACTGATGTGTTGTTTCACCTTTTAAATCCAATGCAGTAAACAGCCACAGTTAAGACTAATGAATTGTATTTATTTGAATATTGAATTGTAAATTAACTTTTACTAGCCATTTCATTGTGGGGTCTTCAGTTACGAACAGCTCTTAAATCATTTACAGGAAGTAAGCATCCCATCCTTCCACCAGTAATTAGTAGAGAAACCGTCATGGATACGGTATAGAAGTTGTTTCTAGCGTGTGTTTTAAGATGTGTTTTGTGGGCTGATGCTGGTTTTGCAAACATTCTTCCCATTACAAGAATTCCAATAACGAGAGCATTATATTCTTTCTTAATAGCAAAATTGGAGAAGAACAATCAGCAGAAGACGCAGAAGATGGGCCTCCAGAACTCCTGGTATGTTTTGGCTTTGTTATGCAAGATGAAATGTTATGTGCAGATTGGACAATTTGTTATTGATCCATGTATCTGGAAAATAAGTCAGAACTTCAAGCGCTAGCTCTTGAAGATGATTTCAAATTGGAGGTCTTAAAGGTTATTGTGATTGGGTTTTGACATTTATTGAAACTAGTAAATAGAGCACAGTAGGTTTTTACGAATGTTTCACTAAGAACCAGTTGGGTTCCTGGGAAATAGTGTAATTTCTCACTGATTCCCGATGGTAATATTTCTGAGGGTTTTTTTGGGGGGTGTGGGGGGGTAGGTATTGATACTCAGCAGTACTTCCCACTAACCATATAGACATGTTTTAGTGACCTGAGTTTTTGAGGTCCCTGCCCAGAAAATGAAGACATTCTCGATCTTGTTGGTGCCAACATGGTCTACCATCTCTCTCCTAATTGAATCACTTACATCTCCTTGGCCCTTGGGAGGTTTCTGTGGTGTGTCTGTCTTGTCGGTCTTCGTCCTTTAAGTCCCTTTCCTACTAAGCATGGCCAGACTTCACAGTGGTTCGTCCTCGCTCTGAATCCACGTTCGTTTCCACCAGTTACTTGGCACATAGTCACTCATTCCTCTGTAACGTGTTTTTAGTTCCTAGGCCAGTACTCAGTTTTAGTATACTTGTGCTTTGCCCACCACTTTTAAAAGAAGATGCTCACTAAACCTCCATGTTGCACGGACGTCCAAGATCCCCTTACTCCTTGTCCGATGTGTTCCCATGCCCACCAGCAATGGCAGAAAGTGGCAAAGGGGTATAAGGAGACTCTCACGTGCTAGCATGTTCTGTGTCCTGCTGATTAAAGGATAGCATTTCTTAACAAACTGTTGTCCTAGACAGATGATAGCACCTAAATGGTTTATTCTGTATTGAGTGGCTTAATCTAAAGTCTGTCTTGGGATGCATGGCTTCGTGGTTTTAAAGTATTTTCTAGCTGAGTCGTTGCTACAAGATGTTTTCGCCCAGCTGTTTGTACTTAATTTTGGTAAAACCTTCATTGAGATACAGCTCACCTATTTAAACTGTGTAATTCAATGGTTTTTAGTATGTTCACAGAATCGTCCAACCATTGCCACAAATCAGTTTTAGATCATTTCCCTTTCAAAAAGGAACTCTGTCCACTCCCGGTCTGCTCCTTTCCTGAGCCCTTGGCAACCAGTGATCTACTTTGTGTCTCTAGATTTGCCTGTTCTGGACAATTCCTAGAAATGGAATATAACGTCTTTTGTGACTGATTCGTGCACTTAGTATGTTTTCAAGATTTCCAGCTATTTTTGGATACCCTGTATCTTCTGGTTCTAGAACAATTTTGTAGTTCTTGAGGAAATCACTAGGATTTTGCTCCTTTGACAAGAGAGCCTGAAATCAAGGGACATTTACTTGTGGTAAACTGGATACTATAATTTTAGTGTAACAGGATCTTGATTTGAGGACTCCTTCTGTATTCCAAGCCTGTGGTCTGAACATACTTTCTCTTATGTCCCCCTTAACGTGATTTTGAAAAGCTGTTTTTTTCCTATTGTTTTTAAACTGAAAAAATTATTAGGTAAAATAGTTACCTTGCTTGTAACCTCATTGTCAAACGAGTCAAATCAGACTTGTCGGGAACTGTGACTTCTTTGTTCAAAATCGTGTATTCGTACTGTCCTTGTGAGAATGGGTTCTTCTGATTCTTCTGAGGTAAGGAAAGCCCAGTACTCTCTCATGAGGCTGTGTCTTGTAGGAAGTGAGCCTCTGCCCCCTTCACTTCATAGCAAAGCTCTCTGCCTGGCCTTTCTGGGGCTTTGCTTTTAGAGCTCCACCCCTCCGGCCCGGGTTGTTGATGGTGGTGGTTCTTAATCCCCACCTTGAGTGATGCGCCATGGAAAGATTGAGGGTGGCTGGGAGGTGTGCCTTTCTTTTAGCAAGGGGAGAAGGGGCACCTGGGGGGACCTACAGAGAAGAACCAGGAGACTCCTCAGGTGGGCCAGTTTTAAGAATGTCTGTAATAGAACATTATGGAAATTTATCGCCTTAAATATTGGTACCTAACTACATACATTTGATAATGAGGCTGAATTAACGTTAAATGTATTAGGTATGGAAATGGCAGTGCAGTTGTGTAGGAAAATACCCTTATTTTTGGGTGATGTGTGGCAAATTATTTAGGGGTGGTTCAGCAGGTGCGTCTGTGTAGGGAAACACACGTATTAACATTAGTATTTGGGAAATGTAGGTGGAGGGTGTCCAGGCATTCACTGTTAGGTTCTGTCACCTTTTCTGAGGGTTTGGAAATTAGCAAAATAAGTGGAGGGTGGGTTTACTAAGCCTGTAAACCCCTCCCTCTAAACCTCCGTTGCAAGAGTGATGCTCTGGAAACTTAAGATATGAAACAAAGGCTTTATTTTTCAACTCTTGTTAACAGTTTATTCATGGAGGACACACCGCCAAGATATCAGATTTTAGTTGGAACCCCAATGAACCTTGGGTCATTTGCTCGGTGTCTGAGGATAACATCATGCAGATATGGCAAATGGTGAGCTAAAATGTTTATTTTTCCTGAATGAAAAGGAGAGAGAAACTATTTACTCAAAGTATTTCTATTGTAAGTTGCGCATATCACACCAAATACAGAAAGGAAACAATCTTAAAAGACTTTTGTCCGTTTTAACAACAGTCTTTAGTTCAGTTATGTACCTGTCAGGTCAGGAGAAACCCGTGTGTGTGTCGTCCCCCCCCCCCCCCCCAGCTGTGGACACGGCATCTGGTCGCTCTGCACGACTGTTGCCCACTTCACCTGGGCTCTTGGCATCACTGCTGGATGTCCGGTGTCTGCTGTCGTCATAGGCAGCATTTGCAGGGTACTGAGTTAGTTCTCTGGTGAGGAGTACTAAGTACCTGACCTTTCTAAGGCGCTGTTAACCAGCCAAATCTCTTAACTTCGGGGCTACTGCTTCATCCAAATGATGCTTGAAATACTTTTGGAAAACACTTGTTACGACAGGAATAAGCAGTACGTGGACAGCTAGGTATGGCGGTGCGATTTACACACTGGCGAATAAGAACACCACCTCAGCGTGTCCTCATTAAAGTGTGGGGGGAAAACCTCTAAATTAACCTTAAAACTTCCAACACTGAAACCCATTGACCGGCGAATCCTAAAGTGTAGACAGAATTATCTCATGCTGTTTTAGACAATTTTATAAAAACGATGAGGCGTTTTTACCTATGCTTTTATTTGGTTGTCCTCTCCAGGCTGAAAACATTTACAATGACGAAGAGTCAGATGTCACAACATCGGAACTGGAGGGGCAAGGATCTTAAAACCCAAAGTACAAGAAACGTTTCTATTGAATGTAATGCTACACAAATGCTTGGTTTATCAAGCGCCAAAAAGGCATTGTATAGTAGGACATGTAAGTGGGATGGCATACGGCGTTCTTTACCTTCTGATTCTAGCACTTTCAAGTGAGCTATTGCGTACTGTATCATATTGTAGCTTTTAGGGAAGAAAGTTATGTTAAGAAAGAACATCACCGTTTTAAAATGCAAGTAGCAGGGTACTGCCTTTGATTCAACTATTTTAAGTCCTTGTTTTCTCAAACTAAGTGCTTGCTGTTCCCAGATATGCAAGAATAACTTTTACACTTTTTCCCTCCAACACTTGTTGATTGGCTTTGCAGAAATAAAGTTTTAAAATAAAGTCTGTTTTATTCTTTTAGAACCTGGGTAGGAGAGTATGTATGTGTGTGTCCGGTCTTGTGAGAAAGCTGGTACGTATGTGCCTTGAACTGACTTTCTCTCCAGGGTACGTGGACAATGTCCTACTGCAAAGGTAGGGAGAAGGTAGGTGTGTTCGTGGTCGATAGACTTGTAAACCCAGAACTACCCTGATCTTCCACGTCTCCCCACCCCCTCCCCCACGAAAGCTTGATTGCTTACATGGCAGGGGTCAGCAAAGCGGACAAACCCAGGTTCGCCCCCCAACCTGTTGTGTAAGACTTGCCAGCTAGGAATGGTTTTTACACCTCATTTTTCTTAAATGTTTATTTTAGAGAGAGAGGGAGAGAGGGAGAGAGGGAGACACAGAATCCGAAGCAGGCTCCAGGTTCCGAGCTGTCAGCATAAAGCCTGACGTGGGGTCAAACCCACCAACCGTGAGATCATGACCCGAGCCGAAGTCGGACACTTAAGCAACTGGACCACCCAGCGCCCTACACTTAATTTTACAAGGTTGTTTAGAAGAACGAAAACTGACTTTTACAAAGACTTTGTGGCCCGTTAAGTCTAAAATAATTACTGCACCTGACTTGTTTGCTGGCTCCTCTTCTATCTGTATGTGCTTAAGTACTTTTTTGCTCGTCTTCATAAATTAGGTAGTTCCTGGGGCACCTGGGTGGCTCAGTCGGTTAAGCGTCTGACTTTGGCTCAGGTCATGATCTCACAGCTCGTGGGTTCAAGCCCCATGTCGGGCTCTGTGCCAACAGCTCAGAGCCTGCTTCGGCTTCTGTGTCTCCCTCTCTCTCTGCCCTTCTCCCGCTCATGCTGACTCTGTCAAAAATTCAAGTTCCTTCTCTGCCTGTTACACCTAATTCTCTTGTTCAAATAGGTACACCCTGGAATGTTCTAGGAGCAGTCAAGGCTTGGAGAAATGCACCGTTTTGTTTTTTTGGGGCTCAACAGCAGCTAAACTTCTAGGATTTTTCTAGAGTCAAAGCTAAGGTACACATGGAGGCCTGCCACACGAAGTGAGGCTTCCACCCAGTCTCCATCCCTCCCAAGGCCTGAGAAACCAACTATGTACAGCTGTCTTTGGAATTCTCAGACACATTGTTAGACACATGGGGAACAAAAGACAGAGAAGCCGTTAAATTTATCATACATATTTACTTCATCTATACAGAATCGAGTAGATAAAATCAGATTCACATTAGTGAAAAATCTCTACAAAATGTCTTTGAAAAGCAAAACAAGACTGCCTCTGAACAATTCGTATCCTCATGAAAGACGTGGGCTGTAAAAAATAAAGCAGTGTGTTTAGCACAAACTAGAAGATCTCTGCATCTTTTTTTTTCACAGTTATTTCCATCTACAGTCTGAAAGAGGTAGATTTTTCTGCAACACCTGAGAATTGAATTGTGATAACCAGGTGTAATAAAGGCAGTTGCATACATAACTAAAAAAACACTGGTCTCAAGACTAAGAAATGTACTCCTAACAAGTCTGAGGGTGAAATGGTCCATGATCCAAGTATTCTCTACTCCTTGGAGTCTACCGCCACTAGAAATAATACACAGCAAGATCCCAGGATGGTGCAACAGATGCAACTGAAGTGAATTCGACACTTAAACCTTTTCTGGACCAGCCTAAGAGCATTACAGTGTTCTAGAATATGGTGGACACAGGGTGTGCTACAAAGCCACAACACTGAGCTGGTGAGGTGACAGCTTGGGGGTGGGGAGGAGATCTCCTCAGAGGGTCCCATTTGTTTTGATTCACAGGGTGGGGGGGGAGGGGGCAAGATTCTGAAAGGACACCTAGTGCATCCCAAGCAGAATCTACCTCCCTGAAATACCGTGATCGCATCTAGCTACAAATACATAGTAAGCCAAAAGCAGCAGGCCAAGTACTGTTAATCACATTGCTTTATAAAGCCCTTGAAAATATGCAACAGGTCCAAGATTTACATCTTCCACACAGGACAAGCACCACAAAGAAACGTGGTGGGCTACACAAATGGCTTCAACAGTAAGAGCTGTACATCCAGCAGAGTTCTTGTGAAACATCATTAGTACTAATTTCAAAGTAGATTATATTTGATATATACCTTCATTTCCTCTAGGGGAAACGAGTCCAACATTTCATCTAGTAGCAGAAAGGAGTATTTATAAGAAGAGGCCGTTGGAGGAGGGGTATTTGTTTTTGCTTCCGACTCCTTTTGACAGTAATGACAGAATGTGCTCTGTGCTTTTCTTTTTCTCCGCTGTCTGACCCCTTGATTTCGTATGACCGAGGGTGGAAGCTTCCTTTAGACAACTTTCGATTCTCTGAACCCAGTTTAGACTAGGACTGTGACAGGACTTTACAATTTTAAAGAGAAAACCTTTTTAACTAGACAGAACAAACTTCATTCAGTCCAGTGAGCAATTTCAGTTTGATAGTTGTGCTCAGTGGAATGTGCTTAGAGCATCCATTCTAGTAGAGCCTTTTTATTTCATAAAGTATTTTCAATGCAAATCAGAGCAAAGTCCAAGCTTTCACGGTGCGACCTGACCTCTCATTTGCATAACTCAGCCACACTCAACATGATTAAGAACAAAGGAAAGCCGAACAAATTCAGAAGTGACATGCTTCAGAGGGCAAGTTCCCCCAGTCCAAGCCAGTTGCAGAGACCTAGATTAATTAATACTGGCTTTTCTCTTAAAAGACAGTAAGAAAAGGGGGTGGTAGAGCCACACACCAAAAGCCTAAGTAATGGATCCTGACTACTTAAAACTCTCTGCCAAGTCTTCCCACAGTTAAAAATGTGAGTTCCAGTCTTTTCTGTTTTGGAAATAAAATGTTTCGGTCAGCATGATCCACAATTAAAATTCCCTTTTTAAAAACCTGGAGAACTGCTGTTGGGATTCACGCAACTAGCTGAACACCAAATTTCAAGTAGCCAGAAGGCAGCAGAGGAGGGGCTTCCGCTTGATGAAAGCTACACGCGAATTGAACCCTCCCCGGCTTAAAATGACAACTACCAGTGGCTGCTTTCTGCGGGAAGTGGAGGATGTGCACCCAAATCCCAAACAAAGCCAACAAACGACCATATTCCACGGCGGTCCAAGTGTCTAGGTGGTCCAAGTTCAAACACTGGTTCTAGTTCTAACCTGAAACCGAAGCAGTAGGATTGTTTTTAGTCACAAGATTAAGCCTGTTTGTCCGATGATTTGCCTGTATATACTATTTTAAAAGTGACCCCTTTATGTACATAATCTGCCGAAACTTTGAATAATTTGAGGCTTGCAGCCAGGTCAATTTGTCAAGTGATATAAATATTATCAAAAAGCTAATCTGAATCAAAGATGCTATGCTGGTTTCTGACCCAACCCTACTTTATTTTTACTTGGCATTTAAATGGACCGTTAAGACAAAGCTAATCGTCTTGATTTCTTTTTGAGTAATATTAATCGGGGGGCCAGGATGTTTAAATGAATATGGTTTTCACACCAAGGAACCATTATCAGAACAAAGTTCCCTTGTAATGATCGGTCCCATCTCGAGTGAAATGAGAGTAATTCTGTGCAAGGAATAGGGAAGATAGGACAAAGCAATGGTCACATGCGTTCCAATGGAGGGAAATGAGGCAGATGTGCAACACGGCTGAGGAAAACGTATCGAAGGAAAACTATTCAAAACTGCTAAGCAGCCTCCTGTACCATGTAAGTCCAGTAGTTCTAAGAAAATACAGATATGGTAGAAAAAGTAAGAAAATTTTCACCACAAAACCAATAGTTACTACTAACAGAAAGTTATACACAAAATATAGCTCTCGATACAGTGATCATACTTCATTTCAGTCGACGGACTCGATACCTGGCCCGGCGGACACGGCCGTTCTCTCCTTCGCCGCCTTGGGCGCGGCCTCTGGGGAGACTCCCGGGGCGCTTGCAGAAGCAGTGTTCGGCTCCTTGGGGGACACCGGGGCAGCGCAGGGCCGCGTCCCAGGCAGTGCTAGGTCCGCACCTGCAGCCCTCCCCGAGACCTGCTCCTTCAAGACTTCCACCTTCTCGTTGAGCTCGTTCCGTTCCGTTTGAAGAGCCCTGCACAGCTTCTCTAACCGGTCCAGTTTTATCTGAAAGGCCTTGTACTCTTTATCACGGACAGTTTTCTGTAAGGAAAAAGGATCCCTGTGACCTCGTGGAGTACAGTTTACGGGATACAAAATGTGAACAAATCGGGAGTCCCGTCAGAAACTACTTGTTTAATCCCCCTCTTGCACGGGCTCCATTTCCTCAAGCACCACCTAACCGTCTAGCCAGCTTCACTACATACCTAGCTACACGCACCAAATGTATTTAACACGGTCAACGTTATCCTAGGGTCCCGAAATATCCAAAATCCACTTTTTACGACATTTTGCGGGGCGCCTGGTGTGTAGCTCAGTCGGTTGAGCATCAGGCTCCGGCTCCGGTCATGATCTTGCTGTTCCCGAGTTTGAGCCCTGTGGCCGGCTCTGTGCTGACAACTCGGAGCCCGGAGCCCGTTTCGGATTCTGTGTCTCCCTCTCTCTCTCTCTCCCTCTCTCTGCCCCTCCCCCGCTCACGCTCTGTCTCTCAAAAATAAACACTGAAAAAATTTTAAAAAACAAAAAAACATTTTGTAGCGATCAACAATTAAGGGAATTCAAGATACTCCTCACAAAGCTAAAGATAAAAAAAGTTAAGGGCCTGATTAAAAACAGAAAATGACTCATTTCTACATACATTTCTTTTGTTAGATGAGAACAAGATTCAAGGTCGGAAAAAAAGCAGAAAGAAAGGCACTGGAGTTGTTCTCTGTACTCTACTCCCACACCGGGAGAACCGATCGGTGCTTCTGGAGGTGGGCCCTGCACCGGCAGCCTCAGGAGACTGGTTCGAAAGGCTGATTCCTTAAGCTAGTGAACCGAACTCTGGGTGGAACCCAGCCATCTTGGTCTTAAGACCAAGCTTGTTAACAAGCTGGAATCTGAGGCAAGTTCCAGTGTGAGAACTGACTCCCGTAGAAGAAAGCGAAATCCACATGCCTTCCGGCGATCTCCAGCAGAAGCCTGGACCGACTGAGCGGGTAGTAGGAAATCTGTTAAGGCCTCCCTCGGGGCCCCCCACCTACAACCCCGAAAGATTCACTTGCAGATTTTGCGAAGCCGTCCCCCCGCCCCCGGTTCTGGCCAGAGCCCTCGACTCCGGCCGTGGTGTCCCCACACGCCCCCTGCCCTGTTAGGGCCTGAGCTCCACGAGTCCCCGTGACTACAAACACCCCTTACTCACGGGAAACCACCTCACCTCTTCAGCCATTTGCAGAAGCGCTTTGTTGTTGTTTTCCCATTTGGTGCGCCATATTATTGTTTCTTTTTCCAGTTTTTTAATTTTCTTTGTCATCTGGCAATCAACACAATTGCAAATGTAAATTCTAAGTTCCATTTCTCAGCCGTACACCCTGTCCCGCCACAGAAAAGTTTGTTCCGTTCCGCCCCGCCCCTGTCACTGCACCTGCCTTGCCCAGCTGACAGCTGTGCCTGTCCGTTGGCGGCAGAGCTGATCTCAGAAGCATCTAGGGCGGCAGCAGCGGGAACCAAAGTAGGGGTTTCACATTATGAGACAAACAAATCTAATCTCCTCGATTTCAGAGGCAGCAGCACATGGAGGAAGCGGTCAGACACCACACTGAATTCTCGGCTTAGGCTGGAGTGCGTCTCTCAATCCAGCTGAGAGACCTCCTCCCCAGACTGTACAAAAACATGTCCACGTTAGGAGTCTTCTGTTCATTAAACTAATTCATGATTCTTGGAAGCACAGGGGTTTCTACAGCTCCCCGCAAAGAAGAATTAGCGACGTACCGCAAGCCCCAAGACCGTATCAGTTTTGGAACTATCGGCAGTGTAACTTCGCGAGCACTCCAGTGAGAGAGAAGGATGAAAGTAGTTCATCCTTAGCTCTGAGCATCCTCACACCTCACGAGACTGTTCGACTTCAGGTTTTGCTAACAATAAAATGGCTCCAAAAACTAGAGGGACGTTTTTAAACTTGCACTACAAGAACCCAGTTTTCAGAAATTCACAATGAGAGTTATCTGTGCCTGTCAATGAGTCCCGTTTTCGAGATTCCTTCATGCCCTGTTGACCGTGCCCCAGCCCCGACCCCAGTGAGGCACTGAGCCAGGCGCCGTTAAGGGAAACAAGGGTACGACAGAGCCAATGCCCGGGGCGGTGGGTTGTCACCCACAAAACGAACACCACGCAGAGTGGGACAAAGGCCATGCGACGAGCTCGTGGAAGACCGGGGTCGAGTGCTGACCGACAGCGATCTCCAAGCCACGAGCGGCGAGGACAGCGACTGGAGAGCCCGTCTTAAACGGTTCTGCCCCAACAGCGTGCTCGGGCGCACGCTGTGCAGAAAGAGCACCCCTCAACTTGAGCCCCAGCTGGGAGGACTGGCAGGCAGAAGTGATCCACCGCTCACCAAATTCCCTAGATTACCGGGTCTAAAAATACCCGAAGGCGGTAATTTGAGCGCTTAACATGGCCAAGTACTGTCGGAATTACTCGGCTTTACAGAGGATAGGGATTTTTGTTATTTTTAATGAGGAAGGCACAGCAAGGTTAAACCACCTGTCCAGTCACATTACACGGGACCGGGACGCTGCCTGGAGCACACACTCCCCGCCACTGCACACGGTCCAGTCACAGTCATGACACACCCACCGAATGCTCACAAAGTGCCAGGCGCCGCCGTACTTGTCTCCAACCCGCCACTCTTTTCTAAGGACCCATTTTAAGGGGAATATGCCACGAAAAAGGAGAATGAGTGGACAGATTTAGGGATATGTGTGTACATATTCTGGTTCTCAGCTTGGTATCAAGGATATCGCTTTCCTTAATGTGGGCAGGAAAATTAAACAGAAGCCAAAGACCGAAAGGGTTTGGACGAAGGAGAAAGAATTCATTGGGGGTGTAGTTAAAAGAAAGCGAAAAGCTAAAAATGTAGAAAACACTGGGGCGCCTGGCCGGCTCAGCTGGTGGAGTGTGCGACTCTTGATGTTGGGGTTGTGAGTTCAAGCCTCATGTTGGGTGTGGAGATTACTTAAAATAGATAATTAAATTTTTTAAAAAGGTGGAAACACTGATATATATATACATATATATTGATTACACACATATATATAAATAAAAATATACATAAATGTGTTTGCCTCTCTGTGTATATATGTAAATAAAAAAATATATATAGATATATAAATATATCTATATATATAAAATCAACCAACCAAAATGTGTTCTGGGCTTGGATGTCTTTAAAAAATTTCCAAAAACACAGAGCTTTGTGAAGGAGGGGTGGGGTGTCACCTGAGTGAATAAAACAAGACGCAACAACAAAAAAAAGAAACCATTTATGTGTAATGACAAATTGTATTTGACAGAGGAATTCACTTTAATAAAGCTAGTACTTAAGAGCACAGAGCTCACTAGCTACACGGACTACCACTCCAAGGGCAAAACGACCACACAGGATGCCACTAGAGGATAAGAACAGGGCAAATGAAGACTGTACCAGAACAACATCAGCTCGTCCAGGCAGCGATCATGCTTAACATAGCTTCTTCTACTAATTCCCTTTTACATAATATTCTACTAAAAATACGCAAATACCTTTTCCATCTCCTGCCGGAAGGTTGTAAACAGTTCATTGCTTTTTGCCATGGTAGTCTGGAATTCTTCAAACTTATCCATATAAAGAGAAAGCTACAGAAAAAAAGTATGAAATATTCTGAGTTCCAGGTAAACCATTTGAAATCCCAAAAGACTTTCCAAAAGAACATTCTATGTTTAAGCATTAGTTACTTGTTATAAGTGACAGAAGGAAGAGCAGACACAAAGCAGCCCTCGGGTGCTGGACAGAGACAGCTCAAGTTCCATAACCCACTGAGATCCACTGAAACTTAGCAAGTTTCGTGGACTTAAACATCTTTAGAAGTAAATGTTTAAAATGTACAAATATTTACTAGCTCCAATCCACCAATTATAATAAAAACTCCTGTGGTTGGTAGAACTGCAAATTTCATACAACTAACTGTTCCCGAACTACTCCCTCTCCTTAGATTTGAAAAACTGTCCTTGGAAAAAGAGCATTCTTTTACAACATCACCTGCACAGTTCTTAGCTTGGTATCAAGGACAGCTCTTTCCAGGGGCGCCTGGGTGGCTCAGCTGGTTAAGCAACCGACCCTCGGTTTCGGCGCAGGTCATGATCTCGTGGCTCTTGAGATCGAGTCCCGTGTGTGGCTCCACATTGACAGTACAGAGCCTGCTTGGGATCCTCTCTCCCTCTCTCTCTGCCCCTCCCCCGCTCATGCTCTCATTCTCTCAAAGTAAATAAATAAACGTTAAAAAAAAAAAAAAAGGTGGGCACCTGGGTGTCTCAGTCGGTTGAGTATCCGACTTCAGCTCAGGTCATGATCTCACCATTTGAGTTCAAGCCCCACATCGGGCTCATTGCTGTCAGCCTGTCAGCACAGAGCCCGCTTCTATCTGCCCCTCTCCCGCTTATGCTCTCCCCCCAAATAAATAAATATTAAAAAAAAAAAAAAAAGGGTAACTCTTTCCTTAACATATACAGGAAAATGAAACAGAAGGTGAAGCACTGGTTTGGTGGGGAAAGAAAGAATTCAGTGGGATGGGGTTTTTTGACTTACTTGATTTTGACCGGTTTGGGTCTTGAGGACCATGGCTCAAAGTACACTTTAAATACTAGAAACTACCCTGCTTGTAAGGACCATAATAATGTCCCTATTGCATTGTATAATCTCAAAAAGCTTAAAATGCATGTTCACAGCTTTTTTAAAATTCTATTTGGTTTTTTATTTTATTTTTATTTGAGAGAGAGAGAGGGAGGAAAAAGGGCAGAGGGAGGGGTGGGGGGGTGGGAGGAGAGGGGAAGGGGGAGGGAGAGAATATCTTAAGCAGACCCCATGCTCAACACGGAGCCCAACGCAGGGCTCAATCCCCTGATCCTGAGATCACTACCTGAGCCAAAATCAAGAGTTGGGTGCTCAACCGATGCCACCCAAGCACCCCCACAGCCACTGTTACTGAAGATGCAACATCCAGGTAGACTGTCCCATCCGAGAGCTCAATGCTGGCCCACACTGGGTAGTTAGTAAGTGGCAACTACCATCACACCTGGCCTTACATGCCTGGATTACAGAACAATGGGTCAACAAACACCAATTCGACTCTATCCTCAACAAATGCTGGAAACTGACATGGTAAGAACACAGAATGAGACCAACTCTTGGAAAGGACAGCCACATTTAGGGACTAGGAAAAGGAAGACGTGACAGCAAAGGAAACTAATAATCAGATAACACGACCCAGGGTGACACAGACCGCAAACAGAAGTTACAATGAGAACAGTCCAACAGAATCAGAGCTGCCTGGGAGCTTCACAGAAGGGTCCTCTGGTGCTTTGCAGGGACTCCCACACTCAAGTCTATTTTCCAGGGGCGCCTGGATGGCTCACTCAGTTGAGCGTCTGACTTTGGCTCAGGTCACGATCTTGCAGTTCTAGAGTTCGAGCCATGAGTCAGGCTCTCTGCCATCAGTGCAAAGCCTGCTTTGGATCCTGTGTCCCTCTCTCTGCCCCTCCCCTGCTCGCTCGCTCTTTCTCTCTCTCTCCCTCAAAAACAAATATTAAAAAAAAATTTTCAAGTCTATTTTCCAAAGCTGTACACAGATAGACTTTATATACCTTTTTCATATCAATTCTCTTCTCCACTTACATGGACAGCAGAGTTTATGGAGCTAATAAGGGGTTCAAATTTCCTAAAAGCAATCTACCACAATCCTAAGTTATAGTGGGAAGTTCAAAAGACTTCTTGAATTTTCACTCTAAAGTTAGTCTAACTTCATAGGAAATGAGTATCAATCACCACACTGTAAAACAGGCCCGAAGACAAAAAGCACTGAAAAAGAGGTGGTCATAAAGATTCACAGCAGTCTCAATGTATCAATGCATTTTGGAACTAATTTAGAGTCCTTACATTAAAACAGGTTTATTATATAATAAACTTTTAAAATAGGTAATACTTTTTTCAACTGAATATAATCTAGTTACTTGGAAAAGGGTGAACTACAGGTAAATACCTAATTTCACCTGTCCATAAAGACACAGGAAGTCTTTTCTCTTTTCTTTGAGTGGGGAGGCAGCGTCTGCTAGCCTTACTCCACAGAAGACAAACACCAAGAAAGGTGTGCATTAGGACAAAACTAAGGGGTCTGGGTTGGAAAATAGGGAAGCAACATAGAAATGCCTCGGCCCACATGGTTTCATGGATGAATTCCACCAAACGCTTAAAGAAGAGCGAATGCCAATTCTTCTCAAACTCTTCCAGAAAACGGAAGAAAAGGGACACTCCCCAACTTTTTTTTTATGTAAGGTCCGCATTTATCCTGAAATCAAAGCCAGATACGAATACTATAAGAAAACTACAGGCCAAAATCCCTGACGGATAAACTTGCAAAAATTCTCAACAATCAACAAAATACTAGCAAACCAAATCGAAAAGCACATTAAAAAGATCACATACCATAAATCAAATGGGATTCGTCCTAGTGATGATGCAAGGATGGCTCAACATACACAAATCAATAAACGTGGTATTTCACATTAACAGAATAAAGGAGAAAAACCATATGATCATCTCAATAGATACAGAGAAAACATCTCACGAAATACGACACCCACTGATGATATAAACACTCAACAAATGGGGTACAGAACGAACATACTGCAACGTAATAAAGGCCATATGTGATAGACCCACAGCTAAAGGTTTAAAGCTTTCCTTCTAAGATCAGAATAAGACAAGGATGCCCACTCTCACCACTTCTATTTAACACAAGTACTAGAATTCCTAGCCAAAGTAATTAGGCAAGAAAAATAAAAGGCATCCGAATCAGAAAGGAAGAAGTAAAATTATATGTTTTCTGATGACACAATCTTATGCACAGAAAATCCTGAAGACTCCACCAAAAAACTGTTACCAAAAAGAAAAAAAAAACCAGAACTCCTATTTACAATAGCATCAAAATCAAGAAAATACTTAGAAATAAATTTAACCAAGGATATGAAAGATCTACCTGCTGAAAACTAAGACACTGATGAAAAAACTTGAAGAACACAAAATGGAAAGATACCCTGTGTTCATGGATATGGATCAAAAGTCAGTATAATTAAAGTATCCATACTACCCAAAGCCATCTACATTTAATCCTTATCAAAATCACAATGGCATTTTTACAGAAATAGAAAAAATAATCCTAAAATTTGAATGGAACCACAAAAGAGCCAGAATAACCAAAGCAATCTTGAGAAACAACAAAGCTGGACAGAGAGGCATCACGCTCCCTGACTTCAAAGTATACTACAAGCTAAGTAATCAAAACAGTATGCTACTGGCATAAAATGAGAGACATAGACCAATGGAACAGAGCTGAAAGCCCAGAAATAAACCCATACAAATATGGTCAACTAATATTTGACAAGGGAGCCAAGAATACCCAATGGGGAAAGGACAGTCTCTTCAATAAATAGCGTTGGGAAAACTGGACCCCTATCTTACACTACTCACAAAAATTAAGGACTTAAACATAAGACCCAAAACCATAAAACTCCTGGAAGAAAACATAGGTTGAAAAAACTCTTCAACAATAGTCTTGTAAATTTTGGTTATGATACCAAAAGCACAAGCAACACAAGGAAAAATTAGTAAGTGAAGACTACACTGAACTAAAAAAGCTTCTGCACAGCAAAAGAAACAATCAACAAAATGAAAAGGCAACCTATGGAATGGGAAAAAATATCTGCAAACCACATACCCAATAAGAGTTAGTATACAAAATAAGGGAATTCATATAACTTGATAGCAAAAAACAAATATAGTCCAATTTAAACATGGGCAGAGGGCCTGTATAGACATTTTTCCAAAGACGACACACAGATGGCCAACAGGAACATGAAAAGGTGCTCCAACATCACGATTCATCAGGGAAACGCACATCGACACCACAATGAGATATCATCTCACACCCGTCAGGATGGCTATTATAAAACAGACAAGAGATAATAAACACTGGCGAGGGTATGAAGAAAAGGGAATTCCTGTGCACTGCTGGTGGGGATGTAAATGGGTGCAGCCACCATTAAATCAGTACAGAGGTTCCTCAAAAAATTAAAAATACAACATATGACCTAGGAATCCTACATCCAGGTATACTGTATATCCAAAGGAGATGAAATCACTATCTCAAACAGATCTATGCACTGCCGTGTTCACTGCAGCATTATTCAAAATAGCCAAGATAAAGAAACAACCTAAGTGCCCACAAAGAGATGAATAAAGAAAATGTGGTACATATACACAATAGAGTATTAATCAGCCACTTAAAAAAAAGAAACGTTGCCATTTGTGATAATATGGATGGGCCTTCAGGGCATTATGCTAGGTGAAATAAGCCAGACGGAGAAAAAACACTGTATGATCTCAGTTACATACAGAATCTAAAAAAGCTGAACTCCAACAGAAAGTGGAATAGTGTTGTCAGGGGCTGACGGGAGGGGGATACCTGAATATGATGGTCAAAGGGCAAAAACTTTCAATTAGGAGATGAGTAAGTTCTGAGGATCTAATGTACAGCATGGTGACTATGCTTAACAATAACGTTATCATATACTTGAAAAGAAAAAAGCAGGGGGGACCCGGGTGGCTCAGTCAGTTAAGCCTCCGACTTCAGCTCAGGTCATGATCTCGCCCTTCATGGGTTCAAGCCCTGTGTTGGGCTCTGTGCTGACAGCTCAGAGCCTGGAGCCTGCTTCTGAATCTGTGTCTCCTTCTGTCTCTGCCTCTCCCCTGCTCGTGCTCGCTCTCTCTCAAAAATAAACAAACAATAAAAAAGAAAAAGAAAAGAAAGAAAAGTAGGAAGGACCCCCATGAAAACCACCACCTCCACAGCTCTATCTAGGAGTAGAACTGTATGGTGGTTGACAGTTAGTTTTTAAAACTGCCTGTTACGTGCTCACTGCACAAAATTCTAAAGATTTTAGGTTCAACTATATGAAATTGCCATTTTTATAGGTCAAAGAAGTACCAGCAATTTTGTATAATTCATCTTAATACAAAAGAGCTACAATCTGAAGATTTCTCAGGTTTTCTTTAGTTGGAAATCAGCAGACACACATGGGAACAGACTGGGAAAGGGAGGAAATACCTGGGCTACTGGAAAGGGGGCACTGCAGACAGCATCACCAATTGTCCCCGTCTGCCTGAGACCTAAGTGTTTCCAGGGACACGGGACTCTGAATGCTAAAACCAGGAAAGTCCTGGGCAAGTCAGGATGAGCTGGTCACCCTAAGCAAAGAGGAAAACTCCAGGAGGGACACGTGATCTACTCTCAGTTCTGGCTGGGAATAAGCACGAGCATCTTAGAGAAAATTCAAGATACGTATCAAATGAACCACAGATTTTTCTTACAAACGCCGCTACCCCCTGCTGTCAAGTTACCTGCTGTTTTAGTTGTACTTCTTGCTGTTTCATTTGTTCATATTTGTGCCTTGATTCTGTTGCTTCTTTTAATAACTAGAAAACAGAAACATTCTGGCAGAATACTAATAGTAATTACAAATATGACTATTATGTCAAATGATCAGAGTCTGGCTTAGTCCTTCCACTCATTTTTTTAGCAAAAACTACAAGCCTATAAACTTTGTTACATCAACTGCTCATTACCTATCGTCTTCAATCTGTTCCCCTTGTTAACACTAAGGAATGTCGGAATCATCTTTTACTGCTTAGAAAGAGTACCGCTAGAGGCCTAATAATAGGTTTACAAAACTCAGGGTTAAATTGTTATGTTTCAGGTGAAAAGACAAGTCTGGTATTAGAAAACAGGGCTCAGAATCTTGACATTTATCTAAGTGACTTAGAAAACCACTGTACTCCTTGAGAACCAAGATGAAGCAGAGCGAAAGGGTATGGAGCAAAGCAGTGAAATCAGAGACCAGTTTCTGATCACTTTTTAAAAAGCAGGGGAGAAGTGGATGAGCGCTTTAATTTATATACTTGAGTTTTCAGGAAAATTATATAGCGAAGTTGCATAGTCAACAACTGTTGAAATTCAGTCCCTGAAGTAAAATGTCACACATAGTCCAAATAAGCCTGGAAAAGATATTAAACCAATTACAAAGTATAAACGTGCAACGTAGGCATGTGCGTGTGTGAATGTACAAAATTCATACTCCCGCTTTGGAAATGACAACCGTTTCTTCCATCATGCACAGGACAGCATTATCAGTTCACACAGAAGGATCGTGCTGTATGAAAAATCTCTCTCTCCTAAGCCTAGGCTCACACTCAACATGGTAAGTTCACACCATGAGGGGCACTGACGAACCAAGTCTTCAGAGTAGGCTCGCCTCAATGCCTACGGTACTTCCGCAGAAGCTGGATGGAACAGTCCTCACTGCCATAATCATCTCCCAGTTGGTTGGTTGGTTTGTTTTGGTTAAGCACATAGAGTCGAATTTGTGTGTGTTAAATGTACATACCCAGTGAGATTCCATGGTATTCATAATTACTGACGGGAAATATAGTCTGAACATACACTCTGGGAACGATGCGGAGTGATTAGGTAGAGAGAATTCTGTTAAAATTTTATCAGAATATTATGCCAGAATAAGTAGACAAATAGTTTCCCTACTTTCAAGTTATTTATTTAAAGAGAAAATATAACAATATATGAGACTAGTGTTCGGTAAGCTTGATATTAAACTGAACCGCTAAATACTGGTATAATTCTGGAACTTGGTGACTATTATTCTAAGCATGGAAAAGTCAAATGAGTGCAGGTCTTTCCACTAGTTGGTCTAAACTCTTCAGTGTATCTTCTGTATAAAAAATGGAAATAAAAAGCCAAATGCGTTCTGAGACACACATGCCCTTCTCAATCTAGAACAAAAAACCAGTTAGCATGACCCGGGTGCCGTATTAAATGTCGAATAAGTTTCAATGCTTCAAATGGCTTTGGTCCAATTTCGACAAATTTTTTGTTAAGAAAGAGAACTTACAAACTCTCTCTCTCTTTGATGTTTTTCATCAGCTTCTTTTATTAGCTGTGTCGTCTGCTGAAGCTTGGCATCCACAAGCTGCTGCTGTAACTCCTTATGTTTGAACACTTTATCAATATGCTATGGGAGAAGTAAGATTTCTTCCATCACTTAATGAAACAGGAACACAACGATGGGGCAACAACACAAGTTACGATACCACGCTCACGATCACCCTGCTCTTCCACCACAGCTGAGGACACCGGGTCCACGCGCTTGGAGAAGCGTGTGCCTTACATCACACTGCAGACCCTCCCACACTTGCAGGAAAGGTGCCTTCTGGCTACTACCCTGTACCCCTTCCCTTTTGGAGTTGGGCTGTCGAGGAGCCTCATCAGCCACACACCTGTACTTCCTATTTCTGCCCTACGATGAAAACGAGGCTCAAAGTGTATCAAGAAAAATACGGATAAAGAGATCAAACTGTTAACGCCGTGCATCGTACACATAATTCCTAGGTATTTTTCTCCGCAAATCTTAAATTTCCCCAAATTTCTCAGATGGAGGCAGCACGCTGTGACGCGGCCCCGGTCAAATTCTGGCTAGTGTGTGGCCCTGGACAAATCTCTCCGTTGCCGAATCTCTGTTCCCTCCTCTAAGCGGGGAGAACCACACTCTGCGGCAGAATTATAAGACCCGGTGCAATGGTTACACTACGTAAGGTGCTTGGTGCCTAGCACATACTAAAATTTGGTAAAAGGTTGCTATGGTTTCCAAATGAAATCGTCAGGTGGTTATTTATGTACAATAAAGTCATCAGAACATCCCTTCTCAGATGCAGAAAGAGTAACTCCTCCTGACCAAAGAACATCCGATTATATTCAAAATAAGGAAGTCTCACACGTAATGTGATTTAAACATACAGAATTTTCAAGTGTTCTACATCTATAATGTGGCAGACTGTCATATTAAACAAAACTAAAAGAATAATTTTAAGAAAATTGAGGAGTTTATAATCTAATACAAAATTTATTCTCTAAGACAAAAAAGTTCCTTCGATAAACCCCTTAAGAGGAAAAAGAGTTGGGGCGCCTGGGTGGCTCAGTCAGTTAAGCATTGGACTTTGGCTCAGGTCATGATCTCGCGGTTCTTGGGTTCGAGCCCCGCATCGGGCTCTGTGCTAACAACTCAGAGCCTGGAGTCTGCTTCTGATTTGGTCTCTCCGTCTCTCTCTCTGCTCCTCTCCCGCTTGCAGTCTGCCCCTCTCTCTCTCTCCCTCAAAAAATAAACATTAAAAAAAATTTTTTTTAAGTAAAAAAATTTTTACAAAAAGGAAAAAGAGTGAAAAGGAAATCTTCATGTTATAGACTTGAGACCTATCAACCAGTGAAACAGACTTTATTTAGACCTTGATTCAAATAGCTTAAAAGGGGGGCGCCTGGGTGGCTCGGTCGGTTAAGCGTCCGACTTCGGCTCAGGTCATGATCTCACGGTCCGTGGGTTCAAGCCCCGCGTCGGGCTCTGTGCTGACAGCTCAGAGCCTGGAGCCTGTTTCAGATTCTGTGTCTCCCTTTCTCTGTGACCCTACCCCGTTCATGCTCTGTCTCTCTCTGTCTCAAAAATAAATAAACGTTTAAAAAAAAAAATTAAATCAAATAGCTTAAAAGGGGGGTGGGGGGCATGGGGGAACCACAGAAATTGAATAATGACTCAATATTAAATGTTAAGTAATTGTTTTAATTCTCTTAGGTATGAAAATGATATTGTGGTTGTGCTTGAAAAAAGCATCCCATGGGGCATCTGGCTGGCTCAGTCGGTTGAGCATCCGACTTCAACTCAGGTCACGATCTCACACTTGGTGGGTTTGAGCCCTGCTTTGGGCTCTATGCCGGCAGCTCAGAGCCTGGAGCCTGCTGTCTCCTCCTCTCTCTGCCCCTGCCCTGCTCGCAACTCTGTCTGTCTCTCTCAAAAATAAACAAACAGTAAAAAAAATTAAAAAAAATAAAAAGCATCCCTTGTCTTTTTTGAGGTACACCGTCAAATACATATGAATGGAATAAACAGGACACCTTGAAGTTGTGTCAAAATAATCCAGGGCAAGGTGATGGGAATAAAGCTGAAACTATGGTTTCACCTGCTGAAACTATGGTTTCACCTGCTGAAACCAGGTAATATACTCTCTACCGTTAAGTGTGTAATTCTCCATTAACAACAACAACAACAACAACAACAACAACAAAAAGCAAAAGGCAGAGAGAGTGATTAAAAAGAAATTCTTTTAGGGGTGCCTGGGTGGCTCAGTAGGTTAAACATCTGACTTCGGCTCAGGTCGTGATCTCACAGCTTGTGACCTTGAGCCCCACATCGGGCTCTGTGCTGTCACCACTGAGCCTGCGTTGGATCCTCTCTCTCTGCCTCTCCCCTGCTTGTACTCTCTCAAAAATAAACATTTAAAAAAGAAAAAAAAAAAAAAAAAACAGAAACAAAAATCTTTTAAATAACAGCTTCTGAAGGGCTGAAAGTAAGTTAATATGATCTAAAGTTTTGCCTTCAAAACTGGATAAAGTGACCCACAGAGGTGCTCATCTTATTGTTTAATGTTAATCAGCTATTTTAATCTACTTGTTTGTGTAGGGTTAGTTACAACACACACAGAAGCACATTTCCCTAACTTCAAAGGCTTTTCAAAGGCTTTTTAAAAGCCTGATGCCTCTAGTCCTGCCCATTTGACCTCCAAAAGTAAGGAACCTTAGAAAACAGGCCATCGCCTATTTGCTTTTAACACAGACAGCACCTCTGAACTTCCCGACTAGCTTGAAAAAGTCTTAGCTGGAGGCCAATGATCAAGATCGGCAGGCATGGATCCTTCCAGTCAATTTTTTACTTTAATGGGTAGGAGAGTTGAGAAATAGGTTCTTTCTTATCCTCTCACATAGTATAAAGCCCCCATTTGAAAAGAAATGTGAGCGGTGCCTGGGTGGCTCAGTGGGTTAAGCGTCCGACTTTGGCTCAGGTCATGGTCTCACAATTCATGGGTTCGAGCCCTACGTCGGGCTCTGTGCTGACAGCTCAGAGCCTGGAGCCGGCTTCAGATTCTGTCTGTCTGTCTGTCTCTCTGCCCCTCCCCCCTCACACTCTCTCCACAAGAATGTTAAAAAAATTTTTTAATAAAATAGAATAAGTAAAATAAAAAGAAATGTGAGGGGCGCCTGGGTGGCTCAGTCAGTTGAGCGTCCGACTTTGGCTCAGGTCATGATCTCGTGGTCTGTGAATTCAAGCCCCGCGTCGGGCTCTGTGCTGACAGCTCAGGGCCTGGAGCTTGTTTTGGATTCTGTCTCCCTCTCTCTCTGCGCGTCCCCCGCTCACGCTCTCTCTCTCTCTCCCTTCAAAAATAAATAAAACATTAAAAAAAAAATTAAAAAAAAAAAAAAAAGAAATGTGAAACACAGGTGTAATACGGTGGTAATATAGACTGTCCAGATTGTCACATTTATCGAAGTTACAGCATATTTGGAGGCCAAATATTTATTATTAGTCTAGATAAGGGGAAAAACGTGCATGCTAAAAACACAATCTTCTACTATTACATGGAAGTCAAGTAGTACTTAACACGTCTCCAAGAAATTGCCTCACCTCCCCGAATCCATGGACTCTCCACTATCTAAGTGATGGTCCCCAAGACTCCTGTTCCCATGGTGGTTGAGCTTCTCCCATGAAATGTCCGGCTCCCCCTATGCATACAGAAGTCCCTAAACCTCCTGTGATGGCAGTTTTCCTTCAGTCGTGAATGGTGAAAACTCCTTGCTGATAATGAGCTGTCTACACCCAGAAAATGGCTTTACCTCCTCTCTCAGTGCATACTGTTCAATGAGCTTCTTAAGCTTCTCTCCCAGTTCGATGTTTTCCTGGCGGAGCTTGGCGTTGTGTATGTCATGTTGTTCAAGCTGTGCTTGGATTTCATTTAAAGTAATTTGGAAGTGTGCGGTGGCTTCCTTACGTCTTTCTTCCTCCTCTCGTGCCTGCTGCATGTTTTCTTCCTTATTATCCAAAATAAGTTCTGTTAATGGTATAGACCTATAGAGAAGATGCTCATAAAAGAAGCTGCTGCCACGGGGGTTCATTTATTGCTACCCTGAAGTATTCCTTCCCTGTATTTGTGACCAGAATGTTCTCATGTAATAAGCCAGCAGCTTTGCCTGAGTAGATAGAATAATTCGCTGTACTGAAAGGTAAGTAAGGAGCTGCTTCCCCACACAGCCAGCTCCCCCCCACCCTCCCGGCCAGTTACACAGCAGTATCTGAAACCAGCCTGCCGAAAGACTCCTCCTTGCAGCTCACTTTCTTGGTTACACTACTCCCTAGAAGCCAAGGGACAAAAGAAACCTGTATCTTAAAAAGCTTACTTTCAACACTTGCTAAGATACAAGTGTTAAAAGACTTCTATATGTCTAAACAGCTATCAGTCCAATCAAAATGTTGATCTGCTACAAGAAAAACATACCTCCTTTAATGATTATGTAAATACAAGGATTCAAAGGCCAAAAAAACTAACAGCTCCCACAGTAGGTGAAGATCCATTTCCTGAGTGCAACTATATTCTAAGGCCTTGGGCATTTGCTGTGCTGGGGCAGTTTGATGAGAGATCCTGCTTAGTCAAAATCATACCAAAGCTGTACATGAGGGCAGGCCTGCCTCTCCATGTCTCTGGCTCTTTTTCCTTCTTCCCCTGCTGGCACCAATTCATCTTTGGGTACCTGCTCCGTCTTCCTTTATATTCAGCCAAGATTTGAGCGCTATTCTAAAAGTACTTAGCAGCTGGGTGGGGGGGAAGCAAGGGTGGTTTGGCAATGTAGCTGATTAATAGCCCTTAAGGAGCTTGGCAGGTGTTTTCCCTTCCCAGGCTCAGTCTCTGCCTCAACTCTGTTTCTCCTCAGCTTCTCATTTCACTTCAACTTTTCATACGTGGTAATTAACTACATCAGTGCTCAGCAGAAAACTTGCAGCTCTGAGCTTCCTAGGCCAGGACTCCAGGCAGGAAAGCTGTCGTCTAAATATCAATCTCAATTAGATTCCCCATGACCAGGTATGAGGTTCATTAAGAAGCATCAGGCCAAGCAAAACAGTAGAATGTGGCTGGTATCTGTCTCCAGGCAGAGAGAAGCATTTATTTTAAATATGTACACAGTAATTATAAAGCAAGCTACGTCAGGGTCAGTACCCCTTGAAAAACAGAAAACTTAACCAACTAACCTTTAATGTCTTATTGTGACGCTGAAGTTCCCGGCAAAGAGACTCTAGTTTGCTTCTTGCCAAGATAGCCTTGCTGTGCTCACTCTGCAAATGAACTTTCTCTTTCACGATCTGGGCTTGTTTCTTCTGCAAAATCTTCATTTGCTTCTGAACATTCCTGCTTTCCTCCAGCTAAAATTAATAAGCACTTTACAATTAGGAAGTACAATGAAAACCTTTGATTTATGGCTGGAGGAAATACAGTAAGAACTATGGAACACATTTTCAAACACCAAATATTGTAGTACAAGATTTTCTTTAAATTATTTTTGTGTCATGCTACTCTGCCAACCTTGTCTCTCTTCCAGTTGTGATTAGGAGAGTAAGCAAATAATTTAGGGTAGGGAAAAAAATACATCTTTTTTTTTTTTTTTTTTAAGTAAACTCTCCCCCCAACATGGGGACTCAAAGTCACAACCCTGAGATCAAGAGTCTTAGGCTCCACCCACTGGGCCAGCCAGGCACCCCTTAATCTAATTTTATTAAAAATTTTTAAATGTTTTTGGAAAAACTTTAGAAACCAACACCATCAAGTTTTACTTTTCTGAAAAATACACACGAGCTACTCTACTGAAATGGTTACCCAAATTAGAACAAGCAGCACTCAGGATTTTTTGTGAGTGAGAGGGGAACTGCTGCAATTTTAGGTTTGGAGCAAATGAGTCTATTTCAAGGTTCAATCAACACTAACAGATAAGACAGCAGCCTTACGAACCTTTCACAGAAGGAAATAATGCAGTCAATTTCAAGAGCAAGAGCGACACCTTGTGGCCTATCAAAACATACCAAGCATCCTTACAGGCCATAGGCTTACAGCTATTAAAAACAACCTTAGAGAAATTCCTCCAGGAAAAATAATTTTCTTTTTGTAAAATACTTTTGCAAAGTAGATGGACTGTGGGCTGTGACAGTCCCAAGAAGCTTCCAGTCTGCACACACTATCTGTAACTCCACCGTGAGCTGGAAACTCCCCCTGCCCTCCCGGACTCAAGGTAATCACAATCCTGAATCCTGGGCTCACAATTCCTTTGCTCTCCCCTCTTTATCTCATCTGTGTGTGGTCCTTAAAGAATCGTTTTGACTTTGTTGTGGCTAGTACAACTGATGTGAATTTTTCATTTTCTTGAATTTAAATTAATTTAAGCTTAAATAGCTACACGTAGCTAATGGCTGCCCCATTTTGGACAGCACAGCTGTAGATTAGATTGCTGGAACTCATCCAAATTGTCTGCCAGCTCAGGGAGCAGCAAACCTTTTCTGTAAATGGCCAAAAGTAAGTATTTTAGGCTTTGTGGGCCACATACTGTGTCTGTTGTGTCATTTTCTTTTTTTAAACACTTTAAAAATGTAAAACCATTCTTAGCTGTGGGCAGTACAAAAACCGGCCTTGCCAGATTTGGCCCACTGGTCACATTCCACTTAAAAATATACCACACACAACATATTCGATCCATTCTCAAGGCAATGGGCATTTGGGTTGTTTCCAGACTTTATTACTTACAATGATATGAACACTGCCCTATGTGTTTCCTGGTAGACACATGCAAGAATTTCTCTGGGTGCAAACCCAGGAGTGGGACTGCTAGGCAGTGATTAATGGTCTATTTCACAAGACAATGCCAAACTGTTTTCCAGAGTGGCTGGCAAATTTATTCTCCCATCAGCGATTTATAAGAGGTTCATGTAGATATAGATGCACATCCTCTCCAAAACTAAGTACAACCAGAATTCTTAAATTTATGCCACTACAATGGACATAAAATTGCATCTCACTGTGGTCCAGATTTGCATTTCCCTGATCACTAATAAAGTTGAACATCTCTTTATATGTTTATGTACCTTTATGTTAAGGCAGATCTTTGAATCTTCATGTTTTTCCACTTCTACAAAATGCCTCTTAAATGTCTCTTGCCCAGTTTTCCATTGGGTTATTTGTCCTTTTTGTATTCATTTGTAGGTATTCCTTAGATAGCCTTGAAACTACATATTCTGTTTGTTGGAAATATATTCTTCCCAATTTTTTAATGTCTTTTGCTGAACAGTAAGTTAATTTTAACACAGCCAATTTTTGCAATCCTGTCTCTGATAGTGCTTTTTGTAAGAAATCCTTCTGTTAACTCCAATTTAGAAAAATATTCGCTTATTATCTAAATAAATCTAAATATCTAAAATTATTCAAGCTTAATTTTTGGCATTTAAAATCCTTAACCCATTTGGAACTAATCATCGTGTATGGTGTCTAAGAACCTAATTTCTTTCCCATAAGGATATACACTTTTTTTTTAAGTAATCTCTATACCCAATGTGGGGCTCAAACTCACCGCTCCAAGATCAAGAGTCACATGCCCGATGGACTGAGCCAGCCAGGCAACCGAGAATATATACTTTTTAAATTCCATCTACTTCAGGAGGATGGCGATTCTCCCCCAAATGCACCAACAGATTCCATGAAATGCTCTTCAAAATCCCCAACTGGTGTTTCTTCCCCCAATTTTCCCCAATAAGTTGAACTTAGAATTTTATATAAAGAGCCAAGAGTAGCCAAGATACTTCTGGCAAAAAGAGTAATAAGAAGGATACATACAACACCTATGCCACCAGATATCAAGATTTATTATCCCACTATAATAATCTACACAAACTGACTAAGGAATGGGAAAGAACAGCACTATAACAAGTACTTAAGAAGCGTGTTGTAAGGGGCGCCTGGGTGGCTCAGTCGGTTAAGCGTCTGACTTCGGCTCAGGTCATGATCCCACAGTCTGTGAGTTCCAGCCCCGCATCGGGCTCTATGCTGACAGCTCAGAGCCTGGAGCCTGCTTCAGATCCTGTGTCTTCCTCTCTGTCTGTCTGTCTCTCTCTCAAAAAAAGAATCGTGTTACCAGCCTAAGGGTATCCACACTTAGCAAGTGAAATGTGAGGATTTCGTGAACCTATGCTATCTGGTAAATGTGGAGGCCACAAGGTCTCCCCAGTGGACAATATCGATTGCAGTGCAACACGCCACTCTACCTGCTCTGCCTTTTCTACTCATCCATGCCACGGGCACCAGTGATGGCAGATAATGCCACCCCCTAAAGGGCAGAGGACAGTGATGGCAAAAGGTAAGGTCTCTAAATAATCCTTAGGAAAAGGCTACTCCATTCACGGTCTCACTGCTATATAGCCTATATACCTTTTAAAAGAAATGAGTGTTGTTTCAACAAATAAAACTTCAGTACATTTTCTGTAAACAGTACACATCTCGTCCTTCATAAATTCAGCACAAATCTAAGTCAGGTTACTCACTAGGCCAATCTCCAATGTGTTACGCATCCTGAAATGAATGCAGCTATCATTACTGGTACTTACAAAAATAACCATACCCACCTCCACACACACAAAAGCCACAAATAAAAACACCATAGACCCCTGCTACTTGAAGTGTGATCTCAGGGTTAACGGCATTAACATCATCACCAGCTGGGAGTTTGTTAAAATACAGACTCTCAGGCCCAAACCTGGACCCAGTGAATCAGAATGTGCCTTTTAACAGAAGTTCCAATGACATGCGTGAATCTGAGAAGGACTGCCGTAGGCGACTATTTGTCCTTTCTTCTTCTAACTTATTCACGGCAATCTGCCATCGTCACAATACTGGGGCAAGTAGCTAACCCTCTACACTGCTTTTTCTCTTTTCCCTTTTTTGACCTTGTCTTCTTTTCCCATCACTTCTCGCAACCAACAGCGACTGTCTTCTGCAGACGGAAGCGGTCCTTTCCTGAAGCCAGCAATCTGAACACACTGCGTTTTCTGCCATCTTTGCATCTGTGACTGTTCTGGGCCATTTATACTGTCACACAAGGTTTCCTGTTGCTCTGAATAGAAGGTGCTAGGCTGCCGAATGCCAGCCACGTGGGGGAATACACACACCCCTTTATAAATCAAGGGAGAGTAACTAGAATTCTTTGAGTAATAAAACAATTCGTTTTTAGAGCTGGTCAATGACAAAAAGTACTATTTATGACATGTAACAACTGCTTTAACAACAGATGAAAATGCATAAAAACTGTCAACAGTTCACACTAGTTTTACAAAAGGCATTACTTTTAGCATTTATATTACAACTACTCACTCTAAAAGTTTCCCACAACCCTTACTTCAAAGGGTTCTGACTTCCCTATTCTTCAACTTAAACAGGATGGCAGGGTTTTCATGTTGAGACTTCTTTCAAAAATTTAAAAAAAGAACTAATGCTACTTGAAATAACATAGGCACAGAACAAATGAGGTCAGTGTCTTTCGAAGATGGAAAAAGAAATCTCTGGCACACAGATGTGAAATAAAGATTTCCTGAGACAGTATTGTTTTAGTAGACTATTTCATCTAATTCACAATTTCATTTACAATGGGTAGAGCCTTTATCTCTAGAATTCCCTTGGGAAAAGTTAAGTACAGGAACCACTACACCCCAACTAGCATCTAAAGCATCACAACACAGTGCTTCTAAGTCAGCCTTTTCATTCCTAAAACTGAGTTTTAAAAAATCTATGCTGTATCTTAGCATTACAATGTTCTATATGTATCACCTTATAAAATGAAGTCATACAAGCAACAAAAAGCCCCAAGAAACGACAGTCTCCTCTCCAATTTTGGAATACAATATGTTACATCTAAAGCTACATCAAGTACGTACATATTTTACTGTATTTCATATGAACCTTACTACCTTTATTTAATACTCACAAGATCAGCATATTTCTTACAGAGAGCTGCCAGTTTCTCTTCTGGAGTTGAAAGGGTGTTTAGGGCTTGCATCAATAATAAAACTTCTTTTCCTGATGATTAACAAGATAAGAAATAAGTCCCAGAAGAGTGAGATCAAATTTAACCTGTAAATTCTATGGAGCACTTCCTATGTTCTGATAGCCATAGTGAAATAATTTGTACCTACAACTAGAAGTAAGATTTACCAGCTAAATTAAGAAAGTTATTTTTAAGTTCTGGATTAGCACACAACCCCCACCTACCCCAAATTTCTTCATTCACTAATACCACTAGCTATTTTTAAGAACTCTTGCTGAAGGCTTAAAAATTCCCTTGCTTAACCATTGGTGTCCAAGTTAAGACAAAGAACAAGTTACAAAGGGCAGAATATTTTTAAAAGCTTCCTCACCAAGTACAAATATAGAAGCAAGTTCAAAAGAAATTTCAGTTGGTACCTTCTATCTCAGATACACATAATCACTTGTGACATATATCTTTTCCATGAGCAATTAAAATAACTTCTGATGATTTAGTAAAAGCACATTCCATGTGTTAACCAAGTTTAGTGTATATAAAAGAATGTCATCATAACTTCTTTTCCCCATGAGAGGCACTAAAAACAGTAATTTTAAAACTTTTTGGCAGGGAGAAGCAGGTGGCTGAGATAGAGGACAAATGGTCTTTCAAAGTAAGTGGTAATGTTTTATTTTTAAAATCTTTTTTTTAATGTTTATTTATTTTTGAGAGAGAGAGAGACAGAGCATGAGTGGGAGAGGAGCAGAGAGAGAGGGAGACACAAAATCCAAAGCAGGGTCCAGGCTCTGAGCTGTCAGCACAGAGCCCGACACGGGGCTCGAACCCATGAACCATGAGATCATGACCTGAGCCGAAGTCGGATGCTTAACCGACTGACCCACCCAGGCTCCCCTGTAATGTTTTATTTTTTAAAAAACCATTCTTATTTTTAAAAATGTTTTCTCTTATATGTAGGATATTTCATTTAGAAATATATATGTGTGTGTGTGTTTTTTTTAAGTTCATTTTATTTGAGAGAGAGAGCGAGCAAGCGAGCGAGCATGTATATGTGCTCACGGGAGGAGCAGTAAGAGGGGGAGAGAGAGAATCCCAAGCAGTCTCTGCAATGTCAGCACAGAGCCCGATGTGGGGCTTCAACTCATGAACCATGAGATCATGACCTGAGCTGAAATCAAGAGTCCTATGCTTAACCAACTGAGCCACCCAGGAGCCCCTAGAAATATATATTAAAATGACTCTGTTACGTGGTACATAGACTGCTATGAAGAAAAAATGACTTTGGGGCACCTGGGTGGCTCAGTCGGTTGAGCGTCCAAGTTCAGCTCAGGTCATGATCTCACAGTCTGTGAGTTCAAACCCCACGTCAGGCTCTGTGCTGACAGCTCAGAGCCTGGAGCCTGCTTCAGAATCTGTGATTCCCTCTCTCTCTCTGTCCCTCCCCTGCTCACGGTCTGTCTCTCTCTCTCTCTCTCAGAAATAAACAAACATTAAAAAAAAATTTTTTTAAAGAAAAAATGACTTCAAAATGGAACACCTTCCTATCCACAATACCAAAACCTCTCATTCACAGCCCAAGGCCAGTAAGAATTTTAAGAGATGGCTAAACATGATTATTAAATAGGACTAGAAGTAGCCATAATATAACCTGCAATTTTTAATCAAGATTTAAAAACCCATACTCCATCTGGGTTTTCTTATTTTTTGGTTTTTTTGAGATAAAATCCACATACCATAAAAACCACCCCTTTATTTTTTAAACCAATCTCTCCACTCAACATGAGGCTCAAACTCACAACAATGAGATCAAGAGTCACATGCTCTACCGACTGAGCCAGTCAGGCACCCCAAAATTCACCGTTTTAAAAGTGTACAACTGAGTGCATTCACAAAGTTGTGCAACCATCACCACTGCTTAATTCCAGAACATTTTCATCACCCCAAAAAGCAGCCCCATATCCATTAACAGTCATTCCCTCTCGCTCCCACTCTAAGACCCTGGCAACCACTATTCCACTTTCTGTCTCCACAGACTTGCCAATTTTGAACATTTCATATAAAATGGAAACCTATTATATGGACTTTTGTGTCCGGTTCCTTTCATTTAGCACATTTTCGAGATTCACCCATGTAGGATGTTAGCAGTACTTCATTCCTTTTTAGAACTGAATAATATTCCCCTGTACAGATTCACATTTTGTTTATCCATTCATCAGCTGGTGGATAACGGTATTGTTTCAACTTTTTGGCTATTATGAAAAAAGCTGCCATGAATCCTCGTGTACACATTTTTGTATGGACATGTGCTTTCAACCTTTTTGGGTACATACTTAAATGTAGAATTCTGGGTCACATGGTAACATTATGTGTAACTTTTTAAGACTCCATCTGCTTTCACACAAATAATTGGGGCTGCCAATTTTGAAGAAATTTATTTGTAAGGAATTAAAATTATTTGTCTTTCTACAATAATTTTTAGGTTTTCCAAGTTGGCAGAAAATGGATTTAATAAGGATAATTCAGGGCACCTGGGTGGCTCAGTTGGTTAAGTGTCCAACTCTTGATTTCAGCTCAGGTCATGATCTCATGGTTTTTTGAGTTTGAGCCCTGGATGGGCTTCGTGCTGACAGTACAGAGCCTGCCTGAGATTCTCCCTTTTTCTCTGCCCCTCCCTCCCTCTCTCACTCTTTCTCTCTCTAAATAAATAAACTTAAAAAATATATAAGGATAATTCTATGGAGAAAACCATACAAATCTAACAGTATTAATCTTAGGTATAATAAGTATAAAAAACTTAGGGGCAATAAGTAAAGCTAAAATAAAAGGGGATTTCGGATTTCCTAACAAGATTTGATGCATTACCTTTTTAGTCCTAAATCTCAAACACAGCAGGAAAAAGAAAACATACCCTTGAAAGCCAGTCTTAACCCACTTTCTGAACTCCAGACATTATGTTTTCTCTAAAGTTTTAGGAGGAGTTTTCAAACAAATCAAATAAATATACAGTTTTCACAGTAAATTCCAGTCAGACTCCATTACAGATGCAAAAAGGCAAGTCAAACACTACCTCTGTCAAGTTGGCCCCAAATTTTGTCAAGAAAGCCTATTCTTGATTATTTAGGGAAAACAACTTCCTGCTCTTTGTCTCCTACACAAAAGGCAGCAGATACAGACTGACTCCACTGCAGACAAGAGTTGTGTTAGCTAAACAACATGTGTCTCAACACCGGCCATGTTCAAGATCACCTGCACTGAAGAAAGCAGAAGTAAAAAGAGCAGCATGTGAAAATGCCCAATCACTGAGCACAGATTATTACCTAATGTTTTCTCTTTGTTTCTGTTGCATTCTGAATCTTGCTGACCGTCAGGGGGATCTGTTCGAGCCTCTCGCCCAGGAATTTCCTCCCTCGATTCTTGTGTACAGTATGCTGGGCTCATCAAACTCCTGTTCCTTGTAATAAAATCACTGCCTTCATCCTCTTCCAATGAATGCTTGTTACTCGTACCACCACAATTTGAGTCTTGATGTTGAAGAATATCATTTGATTGAGAGTTGCGCAACATGTCTGCTTTTACCCCTAACCCACACATTCCAGCTTCTTCCATTGTGCCAATCACAAACTAGACGGAAGGAGGAAAAAAGATGGAAGAGGGGTTATATCAAATGTAATCAATGTTTACATCTAACGACATACCATAGGTTGACAGCTTTTTTTGTTTCTTACTGATTTGTAAAACTGATATAAACATGGTAATTTCTTTTTTTTTTTAATTTTTTTTTTATGTTTATTTATTTTTGAGACAGAAAGAGACAGAGCATGAACGGGGGAGGGTCAGAGAGAGGGAGACACAGAATCTGAAACAGGCTCCAGGCTCTGAGCTGTCAGCACAGAGCCCGATGCGGGGCTCGAACTCACGGACCGCGAGATCATGACCTGAGCCGAAGTCGGCCGCTTAACCGGCTGAGCCACCCAGGCGCCCCAAACATGGTAATTTCTAAGTTTCATAGACAGGTGATGTAACTATAAAGTATAAGAAAATTAAAGTAAATCACACAACTAAGTGGTACCAAAAGAAGTGAGAAATGACATTTAGTTGTAAATCTAAACTTAGCTCCATATAAAAATTCACTACTTAAAATAATTAGCATCTTAGAAGTGAAATTCTCCCAAGTTAGTGACCATTAATTATCCTGGTCTTATCCTTGATGAGATGGTGCAGCAGAGATGGCTCACCAGCTATCCAGCAAACACCCATGCTCCTCCAATATCCTGTGGAGCTGGCACTACTAGACAAATGTCCGCCTGGGACTACGTTGCCCAGGCCCCCATATGTAAGTGGAACTCCCATGTGAAGTTCCCACCAATAGAATATAAGACCAAGTAAAGACTGTCCCTTCTGCAACAAGACTTTTATTCTTAGAAGCACACATTCTTTCCCCATCATCTCTTCCCCACTCTGGCTGAATGCAGAGGTCTCCTACGCCCTGACAGATGGCACAGCCATAGGATGAAATAAGTGACAGTCTAGGCCCCTAAGTCCCATGTACTTACAAGGGAAGGCTGCCCTTCTTACAAAGAACACCCACACTGGATTAGAGGAGCATAAAAATAAATTTCTCTCACATTAAGCCACAGAAATTTTGAGAATAATGTTTTAAGCAACTATCCCTGCCCTAACAAATATAGACAGTAGGCATGGGAGAGAAGGCAGTATTCTAGTATTTTATTCTCAAATCAGTAAAATTTACCTTACTCTCTCTTCTATCCTATTGTTAACCCCATTCATTTATGGGATTCTCCCTCACCCCTTAACACTACTTGGTCATATGATGTGGCACAAATTTGAATTCTATACATTTCCTCTCTGTATGAAGGAGGGCATCTTCCTTTTTTTGAATAATACAATTGAGGGGGTAGCTGTCTAGTGTGTTTCTCTTATCACAAGTGGACAAAGGTTTACCTTCCAGTTAATAGGAGAGCAGAGACTTGTTATTTCAAGTTACAATAGTATTTCCAACTGAACAATTAAAAACAATTTTTTTAAGTTTATGCATTTTGAGAGAGAGAGAGAGAAAATGTGTGCCCGTGGGGAGGGGCAGAGAGAGAGAGGGAGAGAATACCAAGCAGACTCCCCACTGTCAGCTGTCCACGTGGAGCTGACGGAAGGCTCAAACCCAGGAACCCTGAGATCACGACCTGAGCCGAAATCACGAGTCAGACACGTGACCAACTGAGCCATCCAGGCGCCCCCTAAAAATAATTTTAAGTATCAAAGTAGCAGGGGATAGGGAGATTATGGGAACTAAATCTTTTGTAACGTTGATCAATCAGGTACTGTGCTTTTGGAAGAACAAATTGGTATAGTCACTTTGAAAAACTGGCAAAACGGATACCTTTCAACCCAGTTAATTCTACTCCTAGGATTTTACCCAAGTGTGTACACGTGTGCAGCCAAAGGCCAAGAAAGTTTAAAACAGTGCTATTTGTAATTGCCTCAACATGGAATCAATCCAAATTTTTTATCAACAGAAGGGATACACTGTACTATGCTCACGCCATCCAGCACCAGAACTACTTCTAGATGCAGTGACACAGGTAAGTCGCGTAGACCGAATGCTGTGCAGAAATCCATACTATAGTAAACCGTTTATATATAAAGTTCAAAAACAGGCAAGGTTAATCATTTGTGCTGGAAATCAAGTGGTTACCTTTGGGAGTAAGCTCTTCTGCGGTGCTTGGTAATATTCTATTTCTTGATCCAGATGGGGTAACACAGATGTTCACTTTATGAAAATACATTACACCTAAACATTTACAATTTGTGTACTTTATTGAAGTGAAACATACCTTCAGAAAAGTTTATTTTAAAAGGTGCAATTTAGGGACACCTGGGTGGCTCAGTTGGCTAAGCATCCAACTTCGGCTCAGGTCATGATCTCACGGTTTGTGAGTTCAAGCCCCGCGTCGGACTCTGTGTTAATAGCTCAGAGCCTGGATCCTGCTTCTGATTCTGTGTATCTCCCCCCTCCTCTCTTTTTCTCTCTCTGTCCCTCTCCCACTCGAACTCTCTCTCTCTCTCTCTCAAAAATAAACATTTAAAAAAAAATTTTAGAAGTGCAATTTGTATACTGTTCAAGAGTTATGAAGAACCAAAACATTTTCCTCTTGACAAAAAGATTAGAAACGTGCTTTAATCAAAAAGAATGAAATCTTGCCATTTGCAACAACATGGATGGAACTAGAGGATATTATGCTAAGCGAAATTAGAGAAAGACAAATATCATATGACTTCACTCATATGTGGAATTTAAGATGCAAAACAGATGAACATAAGGGAAGGGAAGCAAAAATAATATAAAAATGAGGACAAAAGATAAGAGACTCAAATACAGAGAACAAACTGAGGGTTGCTGGAGGGGTTGTGGGTGGGGGGATGTGCTAAATGGGTAAGGGGCATTAAGGAAGACACTTGTTGGGATAAGCACTGGGTATTACACATAGGGAATCAATCACTGGAATCTACTCCTGAAATCATTATTGTACTATATGCTAACTAACTTGGATGTAAATTTAAAAACAAATAAATAAAATTGAAAAAAAAAGCAATGTGTTGCTTTCCATGATACTTTAAAAATAATGTACACATAATACTTTCATTTCTTAAAAAAAATTAATGCATTAAGGGGAAATGGGTTGTCTATTTTCAGAGTTATGGTTTGAAACCACACTCTAAGCCTAAATGCTTAGAAATACTGCAAAGACTCATATTCTTTTAAAAAAGGTTTAAAATTCACTTCCATGCATAATGCATTCTGGAGAATGACGTTTCTCAAGTGTAACCCATAGGTATTAAATTTAAACTTAGAAGACATTCATGAAGTTTCAAGAAACATCTTTTGTTAAATTTCATTACTGCAGAAACCTGTAAAGCCACAAATCTGCCCAAATAACATACTACAGAAGTATTACTATCAAACGGAAATGTAAAGTGTTCATTTTAATGACACATTATACATAGAACTACTATTTCCACCTCTACTTTATATCAAATACTGAATTGCCATATACTATTGGGCACATGGATAATGTTAACAGATACTCTCTACACAAAAGCAGTACAGAGGAAAAATGAGTGCTATTAATATCATCTTTCCCAACTTTTAAAAAATAATTTTAAACCTGAAAACTATTAGCGTAAGAATGGGTTCAAGAAATCACAATATTGGGGCGCCTGGGTGGCGCAGTCGGTTAAGCGTCCGACTTCAGCCAGGTCACGATCTCGCGGTCCGTGAGTTCGAGCCCCGCGTCAGGCTCTGGGCTGATGGCTCAGAGCCTGGAGCCTGTTTCCGATTCTGTGTCTCCCTCTCTCTCTGCCCCTCCCCCGTTCATGCTCTCTCTCTGTCCCAAAAATAAATTTAAAAAATTAAAAAAAAAAAAAAAAAGAAATCACAATATTGGTTTTATTTTTTTTAATATATGAAATTTATTGTCAAATTGGTTTCCATACAACACCCAGTGCTCATCCCAAAAGATGCCCTCTTCAATACCCATCACCTACCTTCCCCTCCCTCCCACCCCCCGTCAACCCTCAGTTTGTTCTCAGTTTTTAAGAGTCTCTTATGCTTTGGCCACAATATTGGTTTTAAATACTGATGAAAGTCTGTTAAAAGATAACTAAAATAGGGGCACCTGGGTGGCTCAGTTGGTTGAGTGTCCGACTTCGGCTCAGGTCATGATCTCACGGTTCGTGAGTTCGAGCCCCGCGTCAGGCTCTGTGCTGACAGCTCAGAGCCTGGAGCCTGCTTCAGATTCTGTGTCTCCCTCTCTCTCTGCCCCTCCCCGACTCATGCTCGCTTGCTCTGTCAAAAATGAATAAACGTTAAAAAAAAAAATGTGTAAAAGATAACTAAAATGGAAGACTGCTATATCTCTAACACGATAGAATTTCTCAGAAGTGTAATAATAATAAAATCCACATAGTACCAGAAAATGTTTTGTTAAGCCACACCAAAAATATGAGCAAGCAATTTGTTCAAAGAAGCGGGGGCAGGAATAATTTTCACCAAGGAAAACCTGAGGCCTCTTCTAGGATCAATTTTAATAAGGGTACCTGAGGAATGGAACTTGTCAATTTCTAGTGTTTCAGTCCTATTAGTGATTTTGCATAACCTTTATTGAGATATAATTCACATATATTTCACCAATTTAAAGTGTACAATTCACTGGTGTTTAGTATATTCATAGAGTTGTGCAACCATCACTACAATCAATCTTAGAATACTTTTGTCACCTCAAAAAGAAACCCTCCCATTACCCCCAGCCTTAGGCAACTAATGCATGGTGTCTCTACAGATGTGGTTATTCTGAACAGTTCACATAAATAGAATCACATAATATGTGACCTTTTGTGTCTGGCTTCTTTCACAAAGCATTTCAAGGTTCATCCATGTTGTAGTATGTTATCTCTACTTCATTTTTCTTCATTGCCAAATAATATTCCATATAGTTTGGATATTCCACATTTATCCATTCATCAGTTGACAGGACATCTGGATTATTTCCAACTCTTGGCTATTATGAATAATTCTGTTACAAACATTAATGTACAAGTCTTTATGTGGACATACGTTTACATTTCTCCAGGGTATATACCTGGGAGTGGAACTGCTAGGGTCATATGGTCACTCTGTTTAATCTTTTGAGGAACTGTGACACTTTTTCTAAGTGCACCATTTTATATTCCCACCAGCAGTGTGTAAGGGTTCCATTATTTCTACATCCTCGCCAACACTTGTTATTGTCTGTCCTTTTGACTATAGCCACTATAGTGTGAAGGTATCTCATCTAATGACTGATGTTGAGAATCTTCTCATGTAGTTATTGGCCATCTGTATACCTCCTTTAGACAAATGTTTATTCAGATCCTTCACCCATTTTTTTACCTGAGTTATCTGTAATTTTATTATTGAGTTGTAAGAGTTCTTTATATAGGAAAGACACAAGTCCCTTATCAGAGGTATGATTTGGAAGTATCTTCTATTACTGTTCTCTCGATTTTGGAGAAAAGGTGCAATATAATATATTCACCAATTTCAAAATGTCATCAATGTAATTAAAAGTTACTCTGGCTTTCAGATTAAAAGCAATTACAACTATCAGAGACAGAAAAAGGTTTAAAGACTAGAAAGGCCAAAATGTTTACCTAACTCAAAATAATAGCCGGCGGCACTGAGCATAAATAAGGATGCAGATCTGCAGAGCACACAACCATCACATTCCACAGTGTCCTATTTCAACATTCTCTATTTTTAGTTAATACTACGTTGTTTTTTTTTTGTTTTTCCAGACACGCCCCCTTCACCTCTCAACTGTCACACATATTACATTATCACTTATTTGGTATGCATATCCTCCTGTAGACAGCAAAAGCTTATGCATAAAAGGTACTCAATTGCCAATTGATGGAGAGCACAAGGAGCCAAAATGGCTACTGAAAACAAGCCATGGAGAGTACCTAAACATTACTACACAGCTTAGAGAAAAATACCACTATTACTACTTTATCTTTAGAAGCAACACGGTATTACATGACAAAACTGGTGCAACTAATTTTGATATATTTTTCACATGTGCTAATGAAAGACTGACTTTGGCTCTAAAGATCTTTTTTGTTTATAAATAAGCCCAGGTCCAGCTGGACTCTTGAAATAGCAGGCCCCAATTTTTCTACCGTAAGGACTATTTGTTCAAGAACTTACTTGGGGTTCTGCACTAGGCCATGGTATGAAGCAAATTCTTAGGCCAACTACTTTATTTATATTGTAAATTATGTCTCAGCCCTCATCTGCTTAAGCAGAGACCTCTATACCATACAGCAAATACAAATTCCTACTCTGCTCTAATACCTATTCTGGATGCCTTTCCTTGAGTATCATCTCCTGTATAATCAATAGCAGCAGCAGCTAGTACTTATACAGCAAATACTACATCTTGGCACTACTGTAAGCACTTTCCTATATTAACTACCTTAATCCTCACAATAATGTCACAAGAGAAGTACTATTATCTCCATTTTACAAATGAGCAAACTGACATGATAAAGTATCGTGCCAAAGGTTACAATTAGTAAATAGCAGGGCAAAGATGTGAACCCTGGCAATCTGGTTTCTGAGCCCACGTGTTTAATCACAATGATATACTGCTTCATGACTACCCTATACAAACACCCTTATCCTGGCCTAGCCATCTTACAGAAATGTATTTAATAATGGGTAAAGATGCTCCCCAAATACTATGTATATAAAAAATTGCAAAACAGTACACACCAATTTTACATACATGCGTGTACATTTATGTATGTGTATACATACACAAAGAAAGTATTGGGAGGAGGAGCACCTGGCTGGCACAGTTAGTAGAGCATGCGACTCTTGATCTCAGGGTTTAAGTTCAAGCCTCATGTTGGGTGTAGAGATTACTTAAAAATAAAATTAAAAGAAAAAAAAAAGAAAGTGCCGGGAGGAAATACATCTATATATTAATAATGGTTATTTTTAAATAGTATAATTATGGGTAGTGCTTCTTTTTCCTTCACTATATTTTCTAGTATTACTACAGCCAATTTTTATTCCCATTGGAATTGAAAAAAATTCAAAAACTACTCATGCTAATAACATGGGAAGCATCACAGAACATATGTAAATGTTATTAAAACTTCTACACAAGTCATTTAAGATAAAAATTAATTTTGGGGGCGCATGGCTGACTTAGTCGGTTAAGTGTCCAACTTCAGCTCAGGTCATGATCTCATGGTTCACGGGTTCGAATCCTGCATCGGGCTCTACGCTGACAACACGTAGCCTGCTTCAGATCCTTTGCCTCCCTCTCTCTGCCCCTCCCCAGTTCATGCATGCATGTGCGCACTGTCTCTTTCAAAAATAGACATTGGGGTGCCTGGGTGGCTCAGTAGGTTGAGCGTCCAACTTTGGCTCAGGTCAGGATCTCACACAGTTTGTGGGTTTGAGGCCCACGTCAGGCTCTGTGCCGACAGCTCAGAGTCCGCTGTGGATCCTCTGTCCAGCTCTCTCTATGCCCCTACCCCACTCTCTCTCTAAAAATAAATAAACTTTTAAAAATAAATAGGGGCGCCTGGTGGCTCAGTTGGTTTAAGCGTCCAACTTCAGCTCAGGTCATGAACTCGCGGTTCGGGAGATCAAGCCCTGCATCAGGCTCTGTGCTAAGAGCTCAAAGCCTGGAGCCTGCTTCGGATTCTGTGTCTCCCTCTCTCTTTGTTCCTCACCTGCTTGCACTCTGTCTCTCTCTCAAAAACAAAGATTAAAAAAAAAATTTAATAAACATTAAAAAAGTAATTTTTATTTAACACAAATGGATACTCAAAGAATGCTAAGACCCACAACCCAACAAAAATGGGCAAACAATATGAAGCAAAAAAATCACAGAAAAGAAAATACAAGTGGCTAGTAAACATATGCTTAGCTTTACTCACAATGAGAGAAGTACAACTTAAAACTATCAGATAATGGGGCGCCTGAGTGGCTCAATCAGTCAAGCGTCTGACACTTGATTTCAGCTCAGGTCACAATCTCACGGTTCATGGGATCGAGCCCCTCATCAACTCTGCATGGACAGTGTGGAGCCTGCTAGAAATTATCTCTCTGTGCCTCCCCCACTCACACTTGCTCTCTCTCAAAATAAATACACATTTTTAAAAAATCTATCAGATGGCATTATTCACATCAAAAACATTGACCACACAATGTGGGAGAGGGTGTGGGGTACTGTCAAGCATTCCTGGTTGGGGGACAAACTGGTTTAACCACTAAGGAGTCCAATTCAGGGCAGGGATTGTGTGAGAAGGGGCACAAGGAAACTTTCTGGGGTGATGGGGATGCTCTATAACTTGACTAGGATTTGGGTTACAGAGTTGCATGCATTTGTTAAAACCCAGCATGTACACACCTAACATGGCTTCATGGGTGAAGAGACCAATAGATGGATAGATAAATGAAAAAGCTAGTAAACTATCAATGGAAGAATCTAGATGGTGGCAATATGGTTGATAGCATCAAATTCTTTCAACTTTATGTTTGAAATTTTCCGTAATAAAATGTTGAGGAAAAACTTATGCCACATAGCTTTGACCCACCAAACTCATTTCTTCTCAATTTCTCCTATGGACAAACCAATACATCTGTGAAATAATATAAACTTACGTAGCAGTATTTATAGTAACCAAAAAAAAATCAGAAATACCCTAAATGTCCATTAATAATGAACTGGACAGTAGTAACTTTGTATGGTGACAGATGGCAAACTGCAGTGGGCATTATGTAATGTACATAAATGCTGAATCACTACATGGTACAGCTGACACTAATATCGCATGTGAACTATACTTAAATCAATAGGGGCACCTGGGTGGCTCAGTTGGTTTAAGCATCTGCCTTCAGCTCAGGACATGATCTCACCATTGGTGAGTTCAAGCCCTGCATTGGGCTCTCTGCCATCAGTGTGGGACCCACTTCAGATTCTCTGTCCCCTCTCTTGATGCCCCTCCCCTGTTCACGTGTGTGTGCACGCTCTCTCTCAAATAAACTTTAAAAATAAAGTAAAATAAAATGAAATAAAATAAAATAAGATAAAATGACTACATACACCCTACCAAAATAACGGACTGGATAGATCAATGTGGTACATCCATACAGCAGAGTACTACTGCATCTATTTAAAAAAACAATAAGGTAGTTACATAATTACTGATCTGTAAGGATAAGCTGAAAAGGGAAAAAGAAAAATGCCCTGTACTATGTACTGTATGCCACAATTTGGGTGTGGGGGGGGGAGGGGTGGTGGTGGTGGTGGTGGTATAAGTTTATGATTGAGAATCATATACAATCTCTGGAAGGATACAAAGAAACATACTAATGGAGAGATGGCGAGAAACTGATGGGGTGGGGCTGGAGGGGAACACAAGGCTTTTACAGCAGGTCTATTTTTATCTTTCAAGTTAGGGATCATGAGTTACCTTCATAACAGTTTGTTGTTTTTTTAAAAAAAATACCAAGATGAATACAGTTCTCTAACATAGTACCTATCATTAAGAAAAATGAGGAGGAAATGTTTATTGAAATTCCAATCTCAAATGAAAATGAAACCAACAGTAAGTAGTTTCAAGATAAATTTCTATACGAACTTTTCCCTGAAAATCATCAAACATGAGCTATCACATTTTTGTTTTATGAGTCTACAGTCATAAGCAGCACACACAGCTCTTGCAGCTTGAAAGACACTTGAGAGAGCACGTCCATTCGGCCAGAGCAGTGTTTACTGGAGCCCTAAACCCTAGCAATCCTCCACCCCAGCCAGTCCCCTCCTGTCAAAGGATACATTTCTCAACCTTCCTTCCATTGTCTAAATACTTGGAGCTAAGATGACTCCTTAAGTGAAGAAGAGATGCCTTCAAAATGATAGCCACCAGTTCACCAATCATTAATTGTAGGAGCAAAGAATCGCTATTGCTAAAAATTTTTGCAAACATGCATACACTGTATTCATCTACTATGTGTAAAAGCTTTTTCCATCAATACATTTGAAACTGAGATCACATGGGAATTAAAAGCCTGAAGAAAAAAATATTTAAATAAATTTCTTTCCCTTATACTCTGTGAATAATAATAAAGAGAAAGGTGAACAATTTTCAAATTTAAAACTTTCAGTTATGCTCTTTCAAATATTGCTAAAGCTAAAGAACCAGATTTCTTTGGCTTATTTTGTTTTAAGCGCTTAAATGTTTTTTAGTAATGGCTGTTCTTTTAATAAGACTGGTCTAAATAAAAAACTAAAAAGCCAACACCCACATTCACTTCCTAATTATTTCAACTACCATTTGCTTAAATGAGATCGAATGCCTTCAACCAGTGCTAGGCATGTGCTGAAAGCAGAAATCACTCAGTCATTGCCACTGAGGGCTAGGGTGGCCCTTCAGAGGGAGCAGGTGGGAAAGACTGCACATGTATATATTTTCCTGAGGAGAGATCTTAGCTAGCTTCAAGTTCCCAAACAGTCGTGGAAAAATTTATCAAGTAGGCAAAGTGAACCTTCAGAACCTGCAAGCCCCTTACCCCCATTTAACCTTCCCCTCTGACAGGCGGGGCTTATTTTCCCCAATAAGGAAAATGAAACTTAGGGAGTTAAAGTAACTTGCCCACGATCATATTAAAGTCAATAAAAGGAGCTCACAAAATTCAAAACCAGGTCAAACTCAAGAGCCTATGTTTTCTCCATTACACAACTCCCCTCATTTCATACATTAGCCTTGAAAAATGAAAGGTCAAACACATCTCTCATGCAGTTTATAAAATAAGCCTAACAAATTAAATGGATGTCTAAAAATATATGGCATGTTAGATATACTAGGATGAATTTAGGAAAACACTGGGAAAAAGCTTTAAGATTTCTAGCAGTGATTAACTCTGGGACTTAGGGAGGGGACACAGGCCTAAGTCAGAGGTAGGGATATCTTTTTTTTTTTTTTTTAATTTAATTTAATTTTTTAAAATTTACATCCAAATTAGTTAGCATATAGTGCAACAATGATTTCAGGAGTAGATTCCTTAGTGCCCCTTACCTATTTAGCCCATCCCCCCTCCCACACCCCCTCCAGTAACCCTCAGTTTGTTCTCAATGAGTCTCTTCTGTTTTGTCCCTCTCACTGTTTTTATATTATTTTTGTTTCCCTTCCCTTATGTTCATCTGTTTTGTCTCTTAAAGTCCTCACATGAAGTCATATTTTTGTCTTTCTCTAATTTCACTTAGCATAATACCCTCCAGTTCCATCCACGTAGTTGCAAATGGCAAGACTTCATTCTTTTTGATCGCCGAGTAATACTCCATTATATATATGTACCACATCTTCTTTATCCATTCATCCATCGATGGACATTTGGGCTCTTTCCATATTTTGGCTATTGCTGATAGTGCTGCTATAAACATGGGGATGCATGAGTCCCTTCGAAACAGCACCCCTGTATCCCATGGATAAATGCCTAATAGTGCAATTGCTGGGTCGTTGGGTTCTATTTTTAGTTTTTTGAGGAACCTCCATACTGTTTTCCAGAGTGGCTGCACCAGCTTGCATTCCCAGGAGGTAAGGATATCTTTAAATAATTTTAAGTGATTATTTAAGGCATTAAGGTTTTTGTTATTTTACTTTTTTGTGTCTTAGGATAAACTAAATTATGTCTAAAAATCTCTTCAACCCTAGGTTTCTAATAATTTGCCCTAAGAGTGTCAACTGCCAAACAGGAATGTGAGGACAAGAGTACATACTTACCAGGCTCAGGGCAGGCCAGCAAAGGAAGGACTGCAGGAGGAAATCCTGAAACGTACCAAAGATACTCTGTATCTCTCCAGACATCCACTATCAGCCTTGGTTGGTTTTTAAAATATGAACCTCCTTCCTAAACATATCCATTCTGAGAAGCTTTTACATTTCCAAATACAAATTTTACAAACTTATTAAAAATGTACATTTTCATGTGCTTTTTAATTTTCGTAAATAGGTGGATGGAGTTGGTGGGTGTTTCATGTACTTTTCTAAATTAGAAAAGTGATTTTGGCTTTATATAAGTCATTTAAAATAGTTAATATAGTAAAGCTATTTTAGTCTTTAAAAGAATTATTCTGGATAGCAAACTTTTCCACACAGTTAACACTGTATCAATCATTCATCTCAAAATTCTGTTGCAATCATCTTGGACCAAAGCCTTTAAGATATGCATTAGATAACTCGATACCTCCTTTAGTAGATTTACTGTGTTAGAACAAAGAAATGAAATGAAAGAGTTTTAATTTTTAACAGATAAAAGGATATATTACCGTGTACTAGAATATAAGCATATTTTGGTGTACGTCTCTATAGTATGCCTATATTCTTTAAGACGATAAACTCCTAATATGTCAAAATACAAACTCCCACAGATGAGTCCTTATTTTTATCTCAGGCATGAAATACTTGTCTGAGAATTCCTAATTATATAGCACTGTCTTCCAAAACAGACCATGCAGAACCATATGTGGGAATTCACTATATTTTTTTAAATGGTGTCATTTCAAATTGGTAAAGAAAATAAAATGATTGGGTTGCCTGGGTAGCTCAGTTAGTTAAGACCTCAGCTCAGGTCATGATCTCACCATTAGTGAAATCGAGCCCCGCTTTGGATCCTCTTATCCTCCTCTCTCTCTGCCCCTCCCCCCACTCTCTAGTGTGCATGTGCGCTCTCTCTTAAAAAAAAAAAAAAACCATAAAAAAAATCAAACAAAACAAATTTCACCAATAAAATCACTTGAAAAGAAAGGAAAAGAAAAGAAAAGAAGTGATTTCCGATATTTTCCAAACCATTTGGGAGAAAAAGAATGATATCCTGTAGCATCCCTCCAGATGCACCAAGACTGAAAAAAATGAAAACCACAAAGCACTAGAAGTCCTAAGTGAAATTTTTTTCCATAATCTTGGCATGGGAAAGCCCTTTCTAAATAAATCAAGAAGCACAAAAGTTATTTTATTTTTTTAAAGGAGAGGAAGATCAATTTACTAAATAGTAACTGAAAACATTGGACCAGCCAAAAGGCCACATTTGTACAGGCTTCAAATGAGTCAGAGACCCAATTTGCAAGAGTTTGTGAACAAGCAGACCACAGTTAAAGAACATATTTAACCTCATTCAAGATCAAAGAAATGCAAATAAATAATCTTTAACCTACCACAAAACAAACCTTCACGTGGGCAAACATGTCCCTCAGTACAGTCCTGGGGAGTCTAAATTAGCAGAGTATTCATTTTGTAGGGGTATTTAGCAGTATCTACCAATGTCTGAGTACATATTCACTTTCACCTAGTGATTCCATGGCTAGTTTATTCAAGAGACATTCTCACTCAAAGGCAAAAAAGGCTATTCACCAAATTACTGACTCTTACCATGCAAAACCACCTGTCTACCAGTAAGGAATTGGTTAAATAAATAATGCTCATCCATACAAGGTAGAACTGCACAGCTTTTCAAAAGAATAAGGCAGATCCGCATCAATATGCACAGATCTTCAGGGGCGCCTGGGTGGCTCAGTTGGTTAAGCATCTGACTCTTGACTTTGTCTCAAGTCATGATCTCATGGTAATGAGACTGAGCCCCACGACTGGCTCCATGGAAGATTCTCTCTCTCCCTCTCTCTCATGCTCTAAAATAAAGGAGTAAGTAAATAAAATATGGACAGATCTCCAAGGTATAACTAAGGAAAAAGACAAACATCTAGTGCAGGATGAATGTCTCAGTATAAATTTAAGAAGTATTCATATACAAGCCAGTATATTGGTAAAAATTTTCTGAGGATATCCTCAAAATTGTTCACAATGGATGGGGGTTTAGAAGCTGGAAAAGAAGGAAGGCTTACTTTTAATTTTGTACTTTTTGGTTCTATTTTATTTTTTATTATGTGAATGTAGTAATTTCAGTAAAAAAAAAAAAAAAACTTTGAAGTTGACTGATTTAATTTTGATTAATTTTGGGGTGACATCACAGTATTATACCTATTATTCTACCAATACACCCCCAAGATTAGGTCTAAAGATGGCAAGAGTTCCTGTTTCATGTCATCTTTTCCCTTCACCCTGCTCTACACCTCTGGGTCTGTCCCATCTTTATACACACATCTTCTACTGGATTATAGAAGATCTACTAAGCATGAGGCTGGGTAGCAGTTCTCATTTACTTCCTTCTTAAAACAATTCTGAAAATTGGAATATCTCATTTAAACTTGGCCTCAATTTATAACTATGGCTAGGATATCTGCCAAATCACTTTATAAGTTAAAAAAAAAAAAAAAAACTGAAGGGAGTGCCTGGGTGGTTCAGTCAGTTAAGCGTCCGACTTCAGCTCAGGTCATGATCTCACAGTTCGTGAGTTCGAGCCCCGTGTCAGGCTCTGCACTGAGCGCTCAGAGCCTGGAGCCTGCTTTGGATTCTGTGTCTCTCTCTCTCTCTCTGTCTCTGTCTCTCTCTGCCCTTCCCTTGCTCGTGCTCTCTCTCTCAAAAATAAACAAACATTTAAAAAATTAAAAAAAAAAAGTAGAACTACCATATGATCCAGCTATTTCACTTCTGTGTATTTATCTCAAGAAAATGAAAATACAAATTTGAAAAGATATATGCATCCCTATGTTCACTGCATTATTTACAATAGCCAAGATAAGTAAACAATCTAAGTGTCCATCAGTGGAGGAATGGATACAGAAGATGTGGCATATACACAATGCAGTTATTATTCAGCCATAAAAAAGAATGAAATCTTTCCATTTGCAACAACATGGATGGACCTAGAGGGTATTATGTTAAGTGAAATAAGTCAGAGAAAGACAAAAACCCTATGATTTCACTTATATGTGGAATCGAAAAAACAAAACTCATAGATACAGAGAACAGATCAGTGGTTATTAGAGAGGAAGGGAGTTGGAGGTGGGCAAAAGGGTAAAGGAGGTCAACTGTATGGTGACAGATGGTAAATAGATTTATTGTAACAATCACTTCGTAGTGTATGCAAATGCTGAATTATTACATTGTACATCTAAAACTAATATGTGATATTACCATTTTACCTCAATTAAAATAAACTGAAAAAATCTAAGTCTACTGTTTGAGATACATGGAATTTACAAAACAGGGTTAACATAATATACATAAGGCTAAGGAAAGAATAAACCTAACATTTACTAATTGTTATACGTTAGACATTTTAAGTACATTATTTACTTTAACCTTACAGTTCTAAGATAGTGAGAACATCACCCCATTATACAGATAAACTAGGGAGAAAAGTAGGAAGAGGGGAAAAGCCCGTTATTTGAGACCTGCATTTACTGAGCTTGGAAGTAATGCCTCTATGGGGGGTGTCCTAAAGAATCACATTTGAAGTTAAGAATCATGACGAATACCCAAGTGTTCACGGACAGATAAATGAAATGTGGCATATAATACATACATTAGAATATTATTTAGCCTTAAACAGGAAAATTTTGACACATGCTAGAACATGGATGAACCTTGAAAATACCATGTTAAGGCGGGGCACCTGGCTGCCTCAGGTGGAAGAGCATGCAACTCTTGATGTAGGTGTTAGGAGTTTGAGCCCCAAATTGGGTGTAGACATTACTTAAATAAACTTACAAAAAAAGAATCATCTTAAGTGAAAAAAAGACAGACACAAAAAGACAAACACTGTATGATTCCATTTATATGACATACTGACAGTAGTCAAATACACAGAGAAAGAAAATAGAATAATGGTTGCCAGGGTCTGGGTCAGGGGGAATGGAATACAGAATTTCAGTTTGGGAAGATGAAAAAGTTCTGGAGATGGATGATTGTGTTGTTTGCACAACACCGTTAACGTAATTGATATAATTTATGCCACTGAACTGTATGGTTAAAATGGTAAGTTTTAGGGGCGCCTGGGTGGCTCAGTCAGTTAAGCGTCCGACTCTTGCTTTCAGCTCAGGATCTCACCAGGATCTGGTTCATGAGATCCAGTCCCTGCTCTTGTCCCTACTCTTAGCGAGGAGCCTGCCTGGTGTTCTCGCGTGTGCACTCTCTCTCTCTCTCTCTGCCTCTCCCCCACATGCGCACACATGCACTCTCTCAAAATAAACATTAAAAAATGGTAAATTTTATGTTATGTATATTTTAGCCCCCCCCCCCCCCGCGCGTGCACACACACACTCACGAATCATGATGAATGTATTTTGGTTTAGAATGTTCTTTAAGCCTTTAGCAAATAAAACCTAACTTTATATTGGCCATTAGGAATTGTAAAAAAAAAAAATTCTGGTTGCTAAGGATTACTGAATTGCCCCCTTAGCAAGATAAAGCACTTGAGTCAGTAATAATTGGGATTCCACATTCCTAGAACAAGTCTTAGGAAAAGGCCCAGGAAAAATAAACCTATTCTCTTCTGACAGAATTGTCTTGGGAAACAACAAGGAAAAGCAGAGCCCACTTCCAATAAAACTCATGGACAGTGGTTCTCAAAGTATGGTCCCCATGAACCCTTCACGGTAGTGTGCAAGCTCAAACATAATTTTCATAGTAATATGGAGATATTATTTGTCTTTTGGTGTTAACATTTGCACTAATGGTACAAAAGCAGTAAATAATACCAGTGCTGCCTTCTTAGAACAAAGTCAACATAGCGGCATCAAACTCTTAAGTCATCATTTTCTTCAACACCGTGTACTCAAAGTTGGGGGGGGGCGACTAAAAATGCCCTTGAGGAAACAGTAAAAATTACGAATTTTTATTAAATCTCAACCAATGGCTACACATCTTTTTATCTCGGTGTGACAACACATAAAGTACACATAAAGCACTTCTGCTGCGCACCAAAGCATGAGTGGATCTTGAAGAAAACCACTAATGTGGTTGCTTGAATTATAAGCCCAACCAGCAGCTTTTTTCATCACCTTTTTTTTCTTTTCTTTTCTTTTTTTTTTTTTAAAGATAACCAACCCGTGCTTGTTTATTCAGACTTGGGTATTTGGCAGATGTAGTCTCCAAAATATATACATTGAGCTTGTTACTTCAAGGCAAACAACTGACAGTATTTATTGCCAATGATAACAATTGAGTTTTTAAGCAAAATTGAGAATTTCTGAAAACTATGTGCTACCATAAGTTTGACAGCTTCCCAATACTTAAGACTTTACTGTACAACATAGGGAATGTAGTCAATAATATTGTAGTAACACTGTACGGTGACATATGGAGGCTACACTTAAGGTCATAAGCACTAAGTAATGTATAGAATTATTAAATCACTATGCTGTACACCTGAAACTAATATAACATTGTTAAAAAAAGACTCTGCGGAGGACATCAGTGGTGATATTAACAGGATTTTGATATTATATAACAAAATGTGTCAACATTTGGAAAATCAACACAATTTGGTAAACCAATTTTTTTTAATGTTTATTTTTGAGACAGAGAGAGACAAAGCATGAGTGGGGGAGGGGCAGAGAAGAATGCCATTCTTCTCACTTTAATTCCCTTGATCTATTTCACCCATTACCCCACCCACATCCCCTCTGGCAACACCAGTTTGTTCTCTGTATTTAGGAGTCTGTTCTTTTACTTTGGAAAATCAATAATTTTTAATTTTCAAAAAACATTAGGTTAATATGTGGTAGGCAGCTTCTGACATGGTTCCCAATGATCCCAGTGATCCTCCTCATATTCACAACCTTGTATAATCCCCTCCCCTCGAATGTGGCTAGACCTAGTGACTAACTTCTAATGAAGAATCTGGCAAAAGTGAGGGGATGTCACTTGTATGGTTATGTGACAAAAGACTGCAACTTCCTTCTCTTGTGCTGACATTCTTGCTCATTCTGATGAAACCAGCAGCCATGTTGAGATGCAGATGGAAAGGCCCATGTGGCAAGGAACCAAGGGAGGCCTCGATCCAACAGCTCATGAGGAATTGAATCCTGCCAACAATTACAATGAGTGAACTAGGACATGGATCCATCCCCATTAAGCCTTCAGATGACAATAGTCCACAAGATCCTAAAGCAGAGGACCCAGCTAAGCCACACCCACACACCTGACCTATAGAAACAGTGAGATCATAAATGTTGTTTCAAGCACTAAGTTATACAACAATAGATAACTGGTACAACATTAGTTCATTTTAAATGAATAATAATTTAAAATTTGTTTTAATATCTAATATGTGAAATACTAGCTGTAACCCACAAAAACAAAAGCACCTTGGGGTTCTCAAAAAAGATTCTGAAACCAAAAAGTTTGAGAACTGCTGTCCTGGCTGTGGCAGAACAGGAAGAGAGACAGACTAAAAGCCCAGCTTGGCCAAACCATGGTCTAAGGGAGGTCCTTATCTTGGCACCCTTAACCAAACAGATCCATCTCTAGAGAACATGGCCACAGGACCTAGTGTGAACAGGGAGAGGAGTGCCATTTCCTCTGGCTCATTCAGAAACCTCTCCAACAGTACTTGATATGCTTCTCCTCATTTAATCCTCAGAACTGTCTTACAGGCAGGTATGATGAACAAATAGGCTCACTTGATAAGGCAATTTTAGCTAGTTTGTGTTCAGTCATGAACCTAGGGCTTGGAAAGCAGAGACTGAATTCTTAGTTTTCTCTGTATCATTCCAGAGAATACGTTCTTCCAAGGTTATATTAAAAAATAAACGTGGGGGGGGGGGGTGCGCGCACCTGGGTGGCTCAGTAGGTTGAGTGTCCGACTTTGGCTCAGGTCATGAACTCATGGTTCCTGAGTTCCAGCCCCACATGGGCTCCCTGCTGTCAGCGTGGGGCCTGCTTCGGATCCTCTGTCCCCCCCACTGCTCACACTCTCTCAAAAATAAATTTAAAAAACATTAAAACAAAAATTAATATGTTGAGGCACGTGGGTGGTGCAGTCAGTTGAGCATCCAACTTTAGCTCAGGTCATGAGCTCATGGTTCATGAGTTCGAGCCCTGCGATGCTGTCAGCATGGAACCTGCTTCATATCCTCTGTCCCCCTCTCTGCCCCTCCCCTGCTTGCTCTCTCTCAAAAGTAAGTATTAAAAAAAAAAGGGGGGGAACACTTCCCAATTCAAAAAATAAAATAAATGTGGTGATGGTCACACAACTCTGTGAATACACTAAAAATCACTGAACTGTATCGTTTAAGTGGGTGAATTGTATGGTATGTGAGTTATACCTCAATAAAGTAGTTACCCAAATAATGAATAAATTAAAACATAAATAAAGCCAGAGAAATAAGAGTTCTGAGGAGGGATAAAAATTGGAGGTAGTAAGTGCTAGTTGTCCCAACTCCTAATTTTTGGCAGCAAAAGGCTCCAGGATGATCTGTTGCAATATGTTTGGAGGACGGAGAGCACATGGAGGCATTAATAGTAAATGAGAAAGAGGGAAACCAGTGCTGAAGTTAGGATGAGGGAACCTGATTTCCCCCACTGGTGAAGAAGCCAAGAGTGAGCAAACAGATCCGGAAAAGGTCTAGTTGCGACACAGCTTCTGTAGCCTTATGGCCTCCCTGGCAGTAGTGTTACCATCTCCAGTGGTAGGTGCTAACATCTATATTAGAATGTGCACATCATTTGCCTTTTAAAACAAGGATGATGGCATTAGATTTCACGTGTAACTTCTATGGCTATTTATTTTATAAAAATAAAGGGTGCTAGACTCTGATTTGTAAAATCACTTCTAGCTCTAAAACTGTAACCCAATGATAATCTGCAATCTGAGAGATACCTGCATTAACTTAAACACCTATCTAGGAAGCTAAAGTATCAGGAAACCCAAAAATTTTAATGCCCAAAGCTACTGAAATATGCTTGGACTTGACCGATTTTGCAGAGGGGAAGGGCCTGGGTCACAAAATTAGCATCTTCAAGCCACAGACTCCTGAGATGTAAAATGATCTCCTACTTTTATGAGTTACCTAAATGGAACACCCCATCCCAATTTCATGAAGTCACACTTCACCAGCTCCACATTTACCAACTATGATGCACCTCTGAACATCAAGCTATTTCTTTTTTCCTGTCCTACTTACCCAGACCACTTTAGTTCTTTGTTAACACTGTGTTGTGTGGACTTTAAGACAGGTAATTTAGGGGAGCCTGGGTGGCTCAGTCGGTTAAGCACCAGACTCTTGATTTCGGCTCATGTCATGATCTCACAGTTTGTGAGATCTGTGCTGAGCACAGAGCCTGCTTGGGATTCTCTCTCCCTCCCTCTCTCTCTGCCACTCCCCTGCTCATGTGTGCGCAGTCATTCTCTTTCAAAATAAACATTAAAAAAAAAAAAAAGATAGGTTTTTAAAAAAAGGACTTTCTAAACCCTCTTTTCATTTGTCCAAATTACATTTAGAGGTGTTTCTGCGGGGAATTAAAGCATTCTTTATCATTTATCTTAAAGTCGACCATGAAACAAAAGCTATGAAACCTGTAAGGCTCAAAACTCCCCTCAAAACTTCCTAGATTACAATAGCTTTTCTATACCCCCAAAGATCCGACCCACCCTTTATAATCTGTTTTCATTTAGCAAAAATTATTTCTCTTTTCACCCACCACCAAGTTTTGCTTACATTTAACAAGGTGGATGTTTGTATTGACCATCGAGAAATGCGCTGAAAACACAAGACACATGGCATATGAGTGATAATTAGTTTAAAACCAAGCAAAAAAGAATTGAGGGAAGGGAAAAGGACTGGGAAGGGGAGGAAAAGGTAAAGGAGTTTCTTTGGGATATTAGATTAAAACTTGCTAGGTAAGCAGAAACTGTCCATGCAGTAGGGCCTATCAGTTGCACAATTATATATCAACGCTGGGCCAACTTCACCAACTCTGTGCTATGTTATTTAGGCAAGTTTTTTTGTTTTTTGACTGAGCCTCAGATGTCGTATCTATACACCTGGGGATACCACCTACTCTGCAGACACTAGAATGGAAGCACATTTTAATTCCCAGCACACTGCAGGAAACAGTGAGGACTCAAATTTCTTTCCTTTGAAACACACCTCTCTGTAAAGTGTTAAAATCTGAACAGAACATCTATTGAAAAATCTATTATAGTGAATCCTTCTGTGAAGAATCCCACACAAAAGCAAATCATACACACCCTGTTTCATGACATCTAGATTTGACATATACATTCCTCCATAAAATTTCTCTAATCAACTGTATGGTGCTAGAGGGCATTATGGTAAGTGAAGTAAGTCAAAGACAAATACCATGACTTCATTGTATGTGGAATCTAAAAAAAAATAAATAAAAAGCACGAACATATCCATAAATACAGAGACCTGAGGACTGCCAGAGGGGAGGGTGGGGGGGGGGGATGGGCAAAATGGGTGAAGGGGAGTGAGAGGTACAAGCTTCTAGTTATGGAATGAATACGTCACCAGAATGAAAGGTACAGCATAAGGAATACAGTCAAAGGTATTATAACAGCACTGTATGGTGACAGAGGGTAGCTTCACTTGTGGTGAACACAACATCAAGTACAGACTTGCTGAATCACTAAGTCGTACACCTGAAACTAATGTAACATTGTGTGTCAACTATACTTCAATTGAGAAAAAAAATTCTCTAGTCAAGACCGATATAAATGAAACACATAATATACAAAACATCTTCCAGTAACAGTAAACAAATGTGGCATATTAAGATCTAAAAACATGGTATTAGTAAAGGAATGTGTTATATCTGGTCTGCTCTCATTACTGCTGCCTCTTTGGTTCCCCTTGAAAATGAAATTTACCGAAGTTTGATGACAGACAACAATGTTGTCAATAGAAGATCACTTCGATTCTTATTATTTAATCTCTGTGCCAAAAGAGTGGATATTCAAATCCACAACTGGGGAGAAAAAACAAAATAGTGAAATGGTTTCTTCCTACCCCACACTCTTGCTACACCCTGACTGGACTTTTCCTCATTTCATCTATCACAGAGAGATTCTGGGAAGAGAGAAGAATACAAAGGTTGGAAGATGGATTTACAAAATTAATAGCACACTAAAAGCAAGAGGAATGGATCTTTCATATATTCTCCCTGCCAGATCAAATAAAATTCTACATGCCCAGTCCCAGGACTGTGCTGAACACTCTCCATCAACTGTTACTCTTCACAACAATCCTATATGGTAGGTGTTAGCATCATCATCACTTTACATATGATGCAATGGAGGCTCAGAAAGATTGAGAAACTCACCCAAGCTTGCACAGCTACTAAATGGCAGAGTCAAGAGTCTTGACTCCAAAATCCATACTATTCACCTGATAGTACAGTACTTATTACCACAGTCTAGATGAAAGGGTATTGGGTTCCAGACTCGGCTTCATCCCTTGGGCAAATTATTAGACCTTGCTGAGTAGTTTGTCATCTTTAAATGAGGGCAACGACAGCTGCCCAGCCTTCTCCATAGCATCCAGTAATGCTGAAAGAGTTAACGTATGTGCAAATATGCTGTAAAAATTATGGGGCACTATGTAGATGTAAGATTTTGCTAATTTGAGCCTTGGTTACCTATCTTTATCCTTCCAAATGGTTTACTGACCTAAAAATAAGTTTAACAGTAGTTAAATAATTTTTAATATTCCCAAGCAAAAATCTAGTATTGGGAAAAAAAAAAAAAAACCTACCTTAGACATTCTGGAAAAATGCAAAACTACAGAGACAGTGAAAAGATCAGTGGCTGCCAGTAGTCTGGAGGGAATAGAGGGAGGGATAAACAGCGGATTTTCAGGGCAGTGAAAACTATTCCATAGAATACTATAATGGTAGATACATGACATTATACATTTGTCCAAACTCTCTGAATGTATAACCCGAAGAATGAACCCCAATGCAAATTATGGACTTTAGTTAATAGCGATGTATCAAAATTGACTCACCAATTCTAACAAAAGCACCATACTACTGCAAGATGTAAATAATAGGGGTAACGGGCTGTGTGAGGGAATGTATGGGAACCCTGTAATTTATGCTCGATTTTTCTGTAACCTAAAACTGCTCAAAAAGAGTATGAATTTTTTAAAAATTCAACCTTCTAAAACAAATACTATATAGAAATTTAGAAAGTAATGATCTTGGTGTTCTAAAAAATGCCTGGAGAAAACCGCCAGAAGACTAGCAGAATGGACTCTCCGGAGCCAAGCGTAGACAAGAGGCCCACGGAAGAGGGTAAAAAATGCCTGGAATACATGACCGCGTATATCCTATCTTTTCAGACCAATGTTGTCAAACACAATTTTATGCCATGATGTAAATATTTTTGATCTGCTCTAATACGGTAGCCACTAGCCACACTGGCTACTAAACACTTGAAATGTAGCTAGTATGGATGAGGAATGGAATATTTAATTTTATTCAATTTCAATTAATATTTAAACCACCACATGCAGCTAGTGACTATCATCATGTCAGACAGCACTTTAGACAATTCAAGAGATCCCTAGAAATGTACGAGTATTAACTTCAGAAGAAAAGAGTTACCTCAAGAGACTATTCAATGAATGTAGTTATGAAACAATGACACAATTAACTGAGCTGGTGAAGGACTAAGTAGATGGTTCAAACAACTAGGAACCAATAAAGCCCATCTGCGATTGTTTTTCACTTTAAGTCCCATAATGTAACCAAAGTGACCACTTTTCCTTTAATTCTTTCAATATTTTGAAAACATGCCAATTAGTTAAACATCATTTGTGCTTCCTGAAAATAGAGTACAAGTCAAGTTATAATTAGGAATATATTTTTCAAGTTGATAACCCAGAGAAAATAAAAAAAATTAAGGGTCATAAACAAGTGATTTTTGCAGACACAAGATAGTCACCTAGTTTTTTTTAAACGAAAATTCAAAAACTAATACTTAATCATGTATTTCAATTCCATGTCATAGTCAAGTGGAAATCAAAAGGAAAAATGATGCCCAGAAAAACATGAGCAAAAAAAAAAAAAAAGGTACATGAGATAAGTAAACAAAAATGAGACAGTACAGACACACATGACTATTCATATCCAGCTGTAACCCAGAGTGCTGCCTCAAAGGGTCGTTACCTCTTATCTTGGTCATTTAAAATGCTAGTTGATTAAACCTCAGTTCCTAATTCAGACTTCTGGTCCTTATCCCAGTGGCATAAGAGGGAACTTATGTCCTCAACTGTAGTGGCTTTTTAATCGGAGTCCTCCCCTGGGAGGCCTATGAAATCAAACACTGAGATTGGCTCCCCACTCTCAGGGAATAAATGAAGTGTCCAAAGTGACAGTTCTGAATCCCTAGAGTACATTCGGTCCACAGCTTCTCTTTCATTCCTTCAAGTACCGGATCTTTATTTTACAGTACAAAGAGAGGGAGAGAAAAAGAAGTAACAGAAGTAGTAACACCCTTATGCAGAAAGACATGAAAATACCCGACCTTAGAAACAGGCCCCCCAAAGCCAATTCTTGACACTTTGCTCAGATGTAAACCAAACCTTTGTTCTTTTTCAAGATGGTAAATTCGCATTAGAAAAATATTTCGTAATTTCACACAGGGGTGATTTTTGAGAGTATTCAAACACATAACTAAGTAATATTAAACAGCCCCGAGTGATCAAGCAGGACGTCCAACAGGTTGAACGTTTCAATATGTTCCACCGTAAGGAAAAAGAGACAGGGTTTTCACCTTTCCAGCGCCTTACCCTGCGGATTTCCACTCCTGGGTCCTGAAAGCCCTGTACCCCATTTGTTGTGCAATCTTTTTCGAACTCCACCCACTGACTCCAGAACAAGTGGAATTCTCCCATTCTGAAGGTCTCGATTTTCCTGTATCCAGGGAGACACTGAAAACTCCTTGACGTGAGTCAAGTAAGGCAAGGGGAACGGTCCAGCCTGCCTCCCAGATTAACAGAGACCAAAGGCCAGGGTGGGGGAGGCGGTCAAGTTTCCGTTCACCCCCCCCAAAAAAAAGAAAAAGAAAAAAAGGAAAGAAAAAAAAAAAAGGAGGGGAAATAAAGAGCAAGAAGGAGGAGGGAGGCTAAAATGGGAAGACCGGCTATCACGCGATGCTGCCCCCAACTCTGCGGGACCCAGGTCCTCCAGCATCGTCTTCCCATCGCCGGCCCCACGTGTAACCAGGCCGGTGGCGCCCAGAGATGAGCCCCAGGGCCGGGAGCCGAACGGTCCTCCCAGCCCCGCGGCGCTCGCCCGCCCGCGCAGTGGCGGGGAGCGCAGAGGGGGCGGGGGAAGGGGGGCGCAGTGCAACCCCGGCTCCCGCGCGGTTATCTTACTGCGCAACAGCCTCGCTCGCGCCGCCCCGGCGCACCCCGCAGCGCGCCCTGCGCACCTGCCCGGTAAGAGCAGGACCGGTCACTGACCCGGGCAGCCCCCCGACGGCGGCGCCCAGCGCGGGGAACACAGGGAGCACCGAGAACACGCCGAGGGCGGGGGCTGGGAGAAGGAACACCTGGCGACCGGGGCTCCCCGGCGCCGGCCGCACGTGGCTGTCACACCTGGTGCGCCCCCGCCTCGCACCCCCTCCCCCTCACACGGGGCTGCGCCCCCTGCCCTCTCCCCGCGTCTGCCACGCGCCTCGAAACCCCAACCATCGCTTCCTCCCACCCCATCCATCCCGGTCCCAGTCCCCCCCCTCCACCTGCTCCCACTGTCGTCACCCCCGGGAGGGAAAAGGGCCGGATGTTCGTCCCGTGGCTAAAGGTAACCGGAGAGAGCGAAGATGTGGACCCCGAAAGAGCTAGCCCGAGCATTTCCCCTGCCGGCAACAACGCGGACGCCTCCCACACTGACCTTCTGCCGCGGGCTGCGTCGCCGTCCGCCCCGTCCGGTTTCAATAGCCTCTTCGGCGCCGCCGCCTCTTCCCCGCGCTGCCTCCTCTACTCGCGTCGCCATGAGGTGACGGCAGCAGCCAAACAAGCGGCCCGACAAGGGGCACGGAACCTTTCAGGGCCCCCGCGCCCCGCCCCTGAACCCCCACGGCCAATCGCCGCATGAAAGCTTGCCACGTGACCGGAGGAGGTTGGCCCCCGAGGGGATGGAGCGGGATGGGGGTGGGGAGCATTGAAGCCTGGGCTGGGCTTTTGCAGGGCCGAAGGGCGAACACAGGCCGCGCGAGCCTGCGCAGACAGGGAGAGGGACTCTGAAGCGGACTGCAAGTCCCAGCAGGCCGCGCGGCCACGGCTCACAGACCCAGCTCAGGATTGGAGCATAAGGCGGCATTCTGAAACGGGGAGACTATCCTCTGAGCTGCGCATGCAGCCTACTGGGACTTGTAGTTTTCTGGAATCGATGAATCGGTACCGGAAGGTACTCTTTATTATCCTGAGGGAAAAGTTTAGAAATATTGCAGTGTTTGGGAGGGAGCTGAGTGGGCATACGTTGTTGTGTTTTTATTTCTGTTGCTCCTCTTCGGAATTGATGCTAAATTATTTAGGGATAAGGGGAAATCGTGACTTTCGCGGCGGGAGAGATGGACTAGCTTTCAGAATTTGAGGTCTCTGGCTGGGACACCTGCCCCGAGTCCTGCTCTTCTACCAGAGCTGTTTACCTGTCCCGAGCTGCGGGGTGGGTGCTGTGTCCTATTCACCTTGACTGAACCGCCCGGTCTTCTAACACAGTTCTCCATACTTAATACATGTTGAATGTATCCTATTTTCTCCGCTAGTCGTTTCGTTATTGAAATTTTTAAACGGAGTTTGCTGAATCGATTTTATTTTCTTGACAGGATTGGGGCGGGAGGTGCAGTTTTGCTCAGAAATATTCCCTGTTTCCATCTGATGGAACCAGATCTCTAAGGACCGAGTCGCTGAAAGTCACAGACCGTCATGAAATTCTGATAATTAACTCATTATGAAAATTTGTGTAAATCCTTTACCATTTTTTATTAGAGTTGAATACAAAACAGTGGTATCAGACGCTAAAAATTTAATAATAGACCTGAGAGTAAATTTCAATATTGTGGAAATTCCATCTATGAATTTTAATTATTTCTGTAAATTTGGGGAAAAGTACCTGTATTTTCTTTCATGGGCAGAACACCTCAGTCCAGCTTTGAGATTTCAAAACTAGAGCAGTAGATAATGAACTCATACCCAGATTCTATATAAAGCTGATGGTCTCAGCCACCATGCCTCACCTTCTTAAAGGTAAAATTCCCAGCAAGATGCATAATAAATGTGTGGGTAATGCTTTTTCAAACCTGTTCAGGGAATGGAATGTTAAAATGCACAGTAGTTAAATTATGGTACAATAGAACACCATGCAGCTACTAAGAATGATCAACATTTTTAAAATATGACCTAGAAAATATACATAGCATAGTGAGCTTTAAAAAAAAAAAAAAAAAAAAATTCCAGGAGCGCCTGGGTGGCTCAGTCAGTTAAGGTGCCAGCTCTTGATTTCCGTTCAGGTCGTGACCTCAAATTTCTTGAGATAGAGCTCTGCTTGGGATTCTTTCTCTCCCTCTTTCTGCCTCTCTCCTGCTTGCGCTGTCTCTAAATAAATAAACAAACTTAAAAAAATAATTTTTTTAAAATAAAATAAAAATTCCAGGGGCGCCTGGCTGGCTAAGTCAGTAGAACATGCAACTGTTGACCTCCAGATTGTGAGTTCAAACCCCATGTTGGCTGTAAAGCTTACTTAAAAAAACAAAACAAAACAAAAAAAACATTCCAGGGGTGCCTGGGTGGCTCAGTTGGTTAAGCATCTGACTCGTGATTTCGGCTCATGTCATGATCTCACAGTTCGTGGGGGCCAGCCCCACGTGGGGCTCTGCGATGACAGTGCAGAGCCTACTTGGGATTCTCTCTCTCCCTCTCTCTCTGCCCTTCCCCCTACTTGTGCACACACTCTCTCTCTCTCTCTCAAATAAATAAACATTTTTTAAAATTCCATTTGGGAGGGATGGGAGATGGGCAAAAGGAGTGAAGGGGAGTGAGAGGTACAGGCTTTCAGTCGTGGAATGAATTAAGTCACAGGAATGAAAGGTACAGCGTAGGAATATAGTCATTGGTATTGTAACAGCACTGTATGGTGACTTGTGGTGAGCATAGCATAAATGTATAGACTTGTCAAATCATTCTATTGTACACCTGAAACTAATATAACATTGTGTGTCAGTGATACTTCAATAAAAAAATCCATTTGTGTAGAATTGCCTGTATGTTTATAAACAGATATTTAGAAGGATATTGACCGAAATGTTAATAATGTGTTTCCCTGGGTGGTGAGATTTGGGAGTATTTTTACCTCATGGTTTTCCGTATTGTTTGAGTATAAGTATGTATGGGGGGAAAGTCAGTAATTATCTTTGTTAAGAAAACAAGGGGCACCTGGGTGGCTCAGTCAGTTAGGTGTCTGACCTCGGCTCAGGTCATGATCTCACAGTTCGGGAGTTCGAGCCCTACATCAGGTTCTCTGCTGTCAGCACAGAGCCTGCTAGGAATCTTCAGTCTCCCCCTCTCTGCCCCTCCCTGCCCCTCCCTCTCTCTCTCTCTCTCTCTCTCTCTCTTTCAAAAATAAATAAACATTAAAAAGAAAGAAAGAAAACAAAAGAACTAACTTACCTCAAGTCTTAAAAGATGAAAAATACTGTATTTTATTTATACATGTTCTTATTAAACGTTTTTTTTTTTTTATTTATTTTTGGGACAGAGAGAGACAGAGCATGAACGGGGGAGGGGCAGAGAGAGAGGGAGACACAGAATCGGAAACAGGCTCCAGGCTCCGAGCCATCAGCCCGGAGCCTGACTCGGGGCTCGAACTCACGGACCGCGAGATCGTGACCTGGCTGAAGTCGGACGCTTAACCGACTGCGCCACCCAGGCGCCCCAATACATGTTCTTATTTCAAAAGGGATTTAGGTTGCTTGTAAACATATACACCATATGCCACAACACACGTGTGTATGTAGATATATAGATCTATATCATGTTATTCATTCATTCGTAAGTATAAAAGGGGGGGAGGGAAATGAGAGTGAAAGTAGGAAAGGAAAAAGAAGATGAAGTCATGGGTGACTTGAATCCATAGAACACATGCCTTGAGGTCTTGTACACAAGCTGGAGGTGAGCCAAATTTTTATTCTGAGCTTCTTGACAGCTGAAAAAAGAGGAAAACACAATTTACAGAGTGATTCACAACACTGTAACATAAAAACAAAGTGGTTGCTCAAGAGAAACATAGCTATTACTGCTCCTGAGAGAAATGTGAATTTTAGAGGACCTATAACATCTTTAATGTAGGCAATGGTGGTTTTTAAATCTGTTCACAGTTCTTTGATGCTCCTTTCTTCAAAAGGTGGAGTTTGATTCCCCTCCTCTTGGGTGTGGGCCAGGCTTAGTAAGTGGCTTCTAAGGAATATAGCATAGCAGAGGTGATGCATAGCTTTCAACACTGGTGAGACAAATAGCTTCTGCCTGGCCCTTTAGGTCTTGGATCGTTCTCATATTCCTTGGGTCAGACTAACCTGATTGTTTTTCATATACCCTTTCTTTGTTTTGATTTTTATCTTAAATGTCTTCCAAAGGGTCACTGGCAAGCCTTAGTCGAAAGCTCTATAAAGCACTTTGCTGGGATCCATTGTTGGGGTTATATTTTAGGTTTTCAGGGGCCATCATTTTTTTCTTTCTGAGTCTTAAAAAGATACCCCGTAGTCTGTCTTCATTAATTATTTTCACATTTGCTCAAGGAATTGTCATCTGTTAAGAATTGTGCCTACCTTTGGGCACCTGGGTGGCTCAGTCGGTTGGGTGTCCGACTTCAGCTCAGGTCGTGGTCTCACAGCTCACGAGTTCGAGCCCTGCATCGGGCTCTGTGCTGACAGCTCAGAGCCTATAGCCTTCTTCGGATTCTGTCTCTCTCTCTCTCTCTCTCTCTCTCTCTCTCTCCCCTCCTCCACTCATGCTCTGTCTCTCTCTGTCTCAAAAATAAATAAACATTAAAAAAATTATTTTAAAAGAATTGTGCCTACCTTGGAGCACCTAGGTGGCTCAGTTAAGCATCTAACGTCAGCTCAGGTCATGATCTCATGATTCATGAGCTCAAGCCCCTCATCGGGCTCACTGCTGTCAGCTCAGAGCCTGCTTCAGATCCTCTGTCCTCCTCTCTCTCTGCCCCTTCCTCCATGCATGCGCTCTCTCAAAAATAGCTAAACATTAAAAAAACAAAACAAAACTGTGCCTGCCAGGAAAGTGAAGGTCACAAGTCCCTCCTTGGTTAGGGGGTATTCTCCCCAGGTGCCCTAAGGGCTATGTATATAACTTAAATATGGGCCCATTTATTCAGATGTTTATGAAACAGCCATGATTCTGTGGCACAAAACAGTTTTTATGAATAGTAAGTTCAGTAATGCCCCAGCTCTCTGTTGTTTCACGTACTCTGATAACCGTGCAAGGCACTCAAGACAGACTCACCACTATTACAGAGCAGGGATTCTGTTGGCCTCATAGACATTATCAGGGAACTGGAACCCTTAGAATTCATAGCTGGACACAGGGCCATTTGGAGGTTTAGCCTATAGTATTATCCCTAAGGAAACAGGCTTCCAACTTGTTAGGTTCTCATACCCTGTCATTGCAATGTTGAGGACAGTCTCACATATTCTAAACAATACACATGTCTTCAATATCATTGATTTTGCCAATTCGAGCCCATCTCTCTCACCTGTTATACTAGCTAATAAACTACTAATTCCACCAATGAAAACCAATTTCTAACCTTCATTTTGCTACCTAGCAAAGCTGTTGGCTTGAGCTGTGGCTGACAGAAACATCTGTAGGTGTAATATGGCATATGGACTCTCTGATTGATATAGCTGACCACCTGTGGTGTGTAAAGTCCTGAGCAGAGTCATTGGTAGCCCATAATTTAATGCAACACACACACACACACACACACACACACACGCTACTAAGACCACACTTCTTGATGACAGTAAATTACAGACCTCATCATACTGTAAGGGCCAAGGCCAGACTGCCCCAAAATGTGCCACTTTAGTATGCAGATTATTTCAAGCTAAAAATAACCAAAGCCCAAAAATACTCAGGAAGAAACTTTGAACTTCCCCTAACTGCCTAAGAGAACATAGAGGGCCTGCTCCAGAAAGAGAGCTGGCACAGTAGGTAACTATATTATACTGTGGACTACGTATGGTAGACAAGAATGAACCCAGCAAGCCTGTTTGACCAATTTCCTCTTTGTGTCCCATTGTTTGAGTGGCCCAGCAAATATTCGTTTACCAAACATTTACTCTTTCATCTTTGGGTAAGTTGCTTTCCTTCCCTTTGTGGTCCTAGACCCCTACCCACTTCTCCTTAGTTCTGGAGGACCTTTACACTTCATTTTGCCTCTCATGTCTGTGTGGATTCCATGTACATACATAATTAAATATTATTTTCTCCTGTTAATCTGTCTTTTGTCAGTTTGATTCTTAGACTACCTAGAACAATGTTGAAGGATAGAGGGAAATTTTTCTTCCCCTACAATACCCTATAACATAATCAAAAGTATTGACAAATCTAGAGAAGCAGTGTGTCTATTAGAAGAATAGAAACCTAGGAGCACCTGGGTGGCTCAGTCCTTTAAGCTTCCAGCTTCGGCTTAGGTCATGATCTTACGGTTCAGTTCGTGAGTTTAAGCCCCGCGTCAGGCTCTGCTGACAGCTCAGAGCCTGGAGCCTGTTTTGGATTCTGTATCTGCCTCTCTCTCTGCCCCTCCCCTGTTTGTGCTCTGTCTCTCTCTCTCTCTCTCTCTCTCTCTCTCTCTCTCTCAAAAATAAATAAACATTAAAAAAGAGAAGAAGAAGAATAGAAACCTAGAAAAGGGAGAGTCAGGAAAGCCTGGCTCATAAAACCATCTAGGCAATGTTTGGGGGGGAGAGAGAATCCTAGTCAAAAAAGAAAAGAGAACTTCAAAAATAATGGCCCTATTCACAAGCCTAACTCCTAGTGTGGGGATGGTGGCCCCATCATCCAAATGTCTTTGAACAGGGAAAACTGTGTTGATGTCTTGCCAAACAACTTTACCATTAGAATCTGGCTCCCTCTGTGGATCTGACTACAGACAGTGAATGTAAATATGTGTGCATTTCCATTCACTGAACCACTTCCCTTGCTTATTGTTAATAAAGGGACATTTTGACTTTGTAAATCAGGCCCAAGAGCTGTGTTCTGGAAAGAACGTATTGCGAGTGGTCCCTCCGGGAAGCCTCTCTGGTGCCCAGAGTGTCTTAGATGCACCACGTTATCCATCCCTATCAGGCTGTACTACTCATCCCGAGTCAGCCCCACTCTGCAGTATAAAGGCTTAATTGACTCTTTCCCGCAACCAGGTGATAAATGAAGTGAGGGTGAGGACTGTGCCCATCAAACTCCTGTATTACCAGTGCCCAGTAGAATGTCACACTGAGAGAAAGCTCCCATTACATACTTGAGAAAAAGAGCCTCTGAATAGATAAAATGTCCTGATCCCTCATTTTTCTGAACCTGTACAGATGAAGACCAAACCCTCAATCCCCCAAAGTGGTATTCCTTTGTGCAACCTCTTGGGGAGTCTCCTGGTAGCAACACTTCCCCCACCGCCCACCACTACACTGAGAAGACGTCAGCAAGCCGCAGGACCAAGATCGGCCCAGAATAAACTTGGTGGCAATAGAAAGTTTTCATTCATCGAGTAAACATTTGAGCACCTACCACATTCTGAGCTCTTTATTAGACACTGGGCATACCACAGTTTAGGATAAGGGCTCCCAGGCCAATACTAGACAGTGACATACACAAATGATGTAATTCATAAGATACAGGTATTGCAAAGGAACTTCTTGAGGGTTATTTTCTACTGCTGGTGAAAAGATCTAAGGAAGGTTTAAGGTAACATCTAAGCTGTGTCTTAAAGGGTCAATGGGAGTTAAATTAACCATGCCAGTTTAACTAGTCCACCTCAGTATTTTCAGAGAAAGAAAAGCTCCTAGTAGCCTATAAAGCCACCAAGAGTATTACTTCATCAACAGTTAAATTTCTTGTGGCACCTGGGTGGCTCAGTTGGTTAAGCGTCCAACTTGGGCTCAGGTCATGATCTCATGGTTTGTGAGTTCGAGCCCCGCGTCGAGCTCTGTGCTGAGAGCTCAGAGCCTGGAGCCTGCTGTGGATTCTGTGTCTCCCTCTCTGTTCCTTCCCCGCTCACAGTCTGTCTGTCTCTCTCTCAAAAATAAATAAAGATTAAAAAAAAAAGAGTTAAATTTCATGTTTGTTGGATACTACTGGGGCTGGAGGCAGTGGAAGGAGTATCTGCCTTGTCATAGAACAGAGAGCTTATTGTTTAATTCGATTACCCAATAGCATCCTTGCGAGCTAACCCTGATTTTGGTGCTTATAGGAATTTGGCCAATTGCAGGATTTGCTATACACTTCCACATTGCTGGCAGACGCTAAAAGATTTAGGCAATGATTTTACTTTATACCCGGATTGCTCAAGCATATTGATGGCAGGTCACGGAGTGTACTATCAGACCGGCACACACTGGGGAGCCAGCTCCAGCAGGAGGTGGATGCTTCCAAAATTCTTATCATGTCTGGAATATTGGGAGAGTACACGCGTTTCAAGAACTCAAATACGTATATTGCACATTTGAGTATAGGCATTCATGAATTTTTGTTCTGATTTCCCCAAGTCTGAGCTTTAATTATATACTTTCAAAGAAATGGAAACTATGTATATAAAGACAATAAAGAGCACAAAACATTCATGGGTTAGGCTCTATTAAAAGTCACCATATAGAGGAGCCCACTGGCTCGGTCAGTGGAGCGTGTGACTTTTGATCTCAGGATAGTAAGTTCAAGCCCCACATTGGGTATAGAGATTACTTAAAGACAAAATCTTTTTAAAAATCCCTGTATAAATATCAACTTTTCCTTGAGAAAATATTCTACCTGAAATATTATCTCTTTTCAATGTTTTCCAGAGTTGGTCTAAGAGCCCCAATTTAAAATTTTCCTTGGATGATAAATTACATATTCCAGGTCTCCCTCCAAGATCTAATTTGGAGAAGAGTGGCATCTTTAGGAATATTTGTCTTTCCATGCATGAATACAGTATATCTTCCCATTTATTTAAGTGTTCTTTAATATCTCTTTACATCGCATATACGTCTTTTGTCAGATTTTTTCCTAGCTTCCTTATATTGTTTGTTGCTAAGTGGTAAAATAAAAGTAAATGAAATATTTCAGACATAACAACAAACTGTAAAGCAAATATCACTGTCTGCAGGTGATGCATCAGTCCTCTTTTGCCAAAAGAATGTAACAATGTAACCAAACCCAAGTTCACCTGCCGGATGCACAAAGAGTCACTGAGATATGGAGTGTGCAGCAAGGAAAGGGTTTGAGAGGGAGCCAAATGAGACAGGAGAGCAAGACTCAAATACACCTCCCTAAAGGAGAGTCAGGGGAATTTAAAGGGCAATGAAAAAGTTGCAGCTGTACTTTATTAAAAAAAAACTTTTTAGTGTTCATTTAAGTAATCTCTACACCCAACATGGGGCTTGAACTTACAGCCCAGAGATCAAGAGTCGCACGCTCCAGCAACTGAGCCAGCCAAGTGACCCTCGATTGATGTCTTCAGAGCAGCTCTCCTGAATAGTAGTTTCAGGTTTGTCAGAGCCTTGCTGGTCCAAGCAGTGTTCTTTTTGGTGCTCTCCTTGCTGAGGGTGGAGGGAACCTGCGTGAGGAAGCCACAGCTTAATTCCCTTTAGTGTCACTCAAGAATGGGTGGTCAGCAGCACCTCATAAGGTCCTATCTAACGAGGTTGGAGCCGGTCCTCTGGGCACTTTCTCTTCCAGGTTTTTAATAGCACCAAGTCTCCAGGATTCAGGCAGTACAAGGGCCCATATGCGGGGCTCATCGACCTGCTAGAAGCAAACCTATTGAACATATCTGATATATATATATATTTTTTTTAGAGACAGAGAGTATGAGTGAGGAAGGGGGCAGAGGGAGAGAGAGAGAATCTTAAGCAGGCTGCATGCTCAGCACCGAGCCTGACACGGGGCTCAATCCCACAAGCCTGGGATCACAGCCTGAGCCGGAATCAAGAGTCTGATGCTCAACTGACTGAGCCACCCAGGTGCTCCAGGATATATCTGATAGTATCCGATTCCCTAAGGTGAGCCCCATCGGGAACTCCTAAGTCATGAAAGGGGTGTAGAAACAGTCTTCTATGTAACATTTCAGAGGAGCTTAAACCAAGCCGACTTCTACAGGCCACTCTTAGCTGGAGCAGAGCAGCGGGCAAGGCTTTTTCCCAATTTGAGTTGGTGTCCTGGCATCTTGACCAAAGTTCATTTTTGTTTTGTTTTGTTTTTCCAGTTGGTTGGGGTTTTTAGGAAGGATGTAATATCCACTGGGTGCCCCAGGCATTGGACATTGCTTGTGTGACTTGGGCCACAATTGCCACTCCATTGTCCCTCTCAACTATTAGCAGCAATCCAAACCTGGGAATGATTCTGCTTAACAGTGTTTGACAACTTCTGAGGCCTTCTCTGAACAGCAGCGAAAAGCTTTAATCCAACTTGTAAAGTTGTCTACAAACTCTAACAAATATAAAAATTACCTGTTTTGGGTGTGCCTGGCTGGCTCAGTCACTAGAACATGCAACTTGATCTCGGGGTCATGAGTTCAAGCCCCATGTTGGGCATAGAGTTTACTTTTAAACAAAATTACCTGTTTTTGGCATCATGGTCTAGTCTGTCAGTCTTCTCCAGGTTTGGTGCCTCTAAGTTATATACCTTTTAGAACTGGTGGGGGCCCAGTCTTAGGATTACTTTTAACATAAATGTCTTATTTCAGAATTGTTCTTTGAAGATTGGGACCCACCAAATACTTCTGGATCCACTGAAGAGTAGCATCTCACCCATGATGGGTTTTGGTGAATATGGCAACCAGGATAAGGATTCATTATATTTCCAGCTGTCTTTAGTGCCAGCATCGTATCCAAATCCCCATTCTTTAGCTCTCCTGAGATTCTCCCAGGAATATTGGGGCGGATACTTAATTAAGTCTCTGTCCAGTACTAACGCCATTATAGATGGTTTTGGAGTCTTTGTACAGACTGCCAGGTTGGCGCATTGGTCTCCCTGATTATTCCCTTGAGCAGTCAAACAATTTGGGGTGTCCTTGGCATTGGACCATAGCTGATGGGTCACCACTCCATCTAGCTCTTTGTTGTCCCTAATCCATAAAACTGCTCCCATCCATGATTATCTCAAGGTCTGGAATTTCCAGTGGCGGACCCATCAAATCAGGACACAGGAATAAACTTGTTCCAGCGATCTGAGTGGCCCACGCAGCAACAGGCAAACATGGGCTAGTGTGGCCATTTTCTCTGAAGTTTACTTCAAGTTTTCTAGCCTCAGTTTGCAGGTCTTCTGGAAAAAAGGGCTAGCTTAGTTCTCAATGATTTCAAGACAATGGGAGAAAATTAGAAACCTCAGTTTAATCAGAGACCTAATAAAGACAACACATACAAATTTTGTTTTTCTAGACAGATTAAAGATAATGGCCTTGGCTTACAATTCAGACAAATAATCTCAAAAAACTGTCATTTTAACAGAGAAGAAAACCAAATCCCAATCTCGTACAGTGTACTGGATATTAAAACTCTTATTCCAAGACGAATTTTTTTTTTTTAATTTTTTTTTCAACGTTTTTTATTTATTTTTGGGACAGAGAGAGACAGAGCATGAACGGGGGAGGGGCAGAGAGAGAGGGAGACACAGAATCGGAAACAGGCTCCAGGCTCCGAGCCATCAGCCCAGAGCCTGACGCGGGGCTCGAACTCACAGACCGCGAGAGATCGTGACCTGGCTGAAGTCGGACGCTTAACCGACTGCGCCACCCAGGCGCCCCCCAAGACGAATTTTTAACGACTTTCTGCCATCTCTTTTTTCCCTCCGTGTCTCCTCCCATGTTGACACACAGTTACTTTGACGAGAATGTCCAGGGCACTGCATGGATCTGAGTTGTGGATGCTGTCAGGGACTGTCTTGGCTGAAGACTGCTGCCTCATGAAGGCCATGCCCTCTTCCCAGGTGGTCACATCCAATGACTGGAAGGCCATGGCTTCTTCTCAGGTGGTCACATCCAATGACTGGAAGGCCATGGCTTCTTCGCAGGTGGTCATATCCAATGACTGGAAGCCCAACCCTTTTGCCCCCATTTTGGATGGTTCTGAAGGCTAGTCCAACTTTTGCAACTGCTGAGAATCAGCTAAGCCTTCTGTTAATGTTTCATCACTGCTCAACTTTCACCTCATCTTGCCCTTTTACTCTCCCTTCTCTTCCCCAGGTGTTGATCACTCCCTAAGAAACTTTCCTCCATGCTCATTCTCTATAAGCTTAGTCCAAGTGGTGTACAAAATTCCTTACCAAAGATTCCCTTCTCACAAGCCTTCTACAACTTTCCTTTTTTATGTTTAGATTTTGCTCTAAGTTTTCCCTCTTTAACCAGTCTCACTTTCCTTTCATACAGAGTTGTTTCCCTTACTACTTTGTCTTAGATGACCCAAAAAACTTCATGAAGCAGTAGACAAAGCTCTAAGTTTTTTTTTTCCTTTTCTGACAAATTTTGCAATGGAGATAACATGAACTTTTACATTGATTTAAATTTTTTTTTCTTATTTTAGAGAGAGAGGGATAGAGAGGGCAAGTAGGGGAGAGGGGCAGAGGGGAAAACAGAGAGAATTTTAAGCAGGCTCCATGCTCAGTGAGGAGCCAGAGGTGGGGCTCTATCCAACAATCCTGGGATCATGACCTGAACCAAAATCAAGAGTTGGACGCTCAAACGACTGAGCCACCCAGGCACCCCATGAACTTTTACATTTAATGCTGATAATTCTAAATATATGTCCATTTTAATTAAACTAACAACCTTAAATTAGCTTTAATGCCAAGTGTTTCCCAAGATCATGTGAACTTGAAAACTATCTGAGTTTTAAAATTCCCAATTCTTGGGGTGCCTGGGTGGCTCAGTCGGTTGAGCATCTGACTTTGACTCAGGTCATGATCTCATGGTCCATGGGTTTGAGCCCCGCATCAGGCTCTGTGCTGACAGCCCAGAGCCTGGAGCCTGCTTCAGATTCTGTGTCTCCCTCTCTCTCTCTGCCCCTCCCCTGCTCATGCTCACTCACACGTGCTCTCTCTCTCCTTCAAAAAATAAACATTAAAAAAATGTTTTTAAATTCCCAATTCTTACAAGTATTTGCCTTTAAACCAACTAAATAGAGCTCTTTTACAAATTAATTTTAGCGATACCATCAGGAGGTAGAGAAAAAGATCTCACATTTACGATATACATGGACACATATGCGGATACACAAGATGCAAACAAAATCTTAAAGGCCCAATTTCTCAGTATCTCTCTCTTCCAAAACAAATCTAGTTGCAAGATGGTATTATAATTTATGGATCTGTTAATTGGTCATTTTTCTCCAGAGTCTAGCAAATATCTAGCCAAGCAGCATTGCAAAAAAACAAAAAAAACAAAAAACAAAACAAAACAAAGCAAAACGGTTGCCCAATTTTGGAGAATGCAGCCCAAAGAGCTGCATGCAGGGATCAAATTGTCATTTCCCATTTTCCAATTACACCATGGCCAGTTTTATGCAAAGACACCAAAAGATGCAGCAAGAAACAAACCAAATAAAGTCCAGAGTAGCTCTATGAGCATTGGTTCCTCCCTGAAAAGTTGGCATGTCACTGAACCAAATGGCTTCCTCTCTAGCCTTAAAAAAATTTTTTTTAAATAAATGTTTATTTTTGAGAGTGAGAATGAGTTGTGGGGGGGGGGGGTGTGGGAGGGGCAGAGAGAGAGAGAGGGAAGCAGGTTCTGAGCTGTCAGCGTGGGGCCGGAACTCATGAACTGCGAGATCATGACCCGAGCCCAAGTCAGATGCTTAACCGATTGAGCCACCCAGGCGCCCCTCTAGCCTTTTTTTTAAGCATACAAGAAAAGGAGGCTAGGAGAATCAAACCCCTTATGTGGAGGCAAGCAAATGAGAGGAAGAAGACTGAGAGAGCCAAGCCAAACGGGAGGAAGAAGCTCCTGTCACACAAAGTACTCACCAAGAGAAGTCTGTCCAGACCAAACCTCAAAACCATTTCCAAACCGCAAGACTTAAATTAGGTGCTTCGGGTCAGCCGTGCTCAATCGGGGTGGGGCCCTGGGGACAGTCCCGAGGACAAAGATCTAGGCAGCTGCTGAGACTCTTCACCAGACTCCTGTTACCGGTGGGGGGCCCCGAGGAACCATGGGCACGGAACTCCCCACTGGCTTGCCAAATTTGTAACCAAACCCAAGCTCCTTTGCCTGACGCACAGCAAAGCCGATCAGAGACATTGAGTATGCAGCAGGAAAGGGGCTTATTCGAGAGCCGACCAAAGGACAAGAGAGTTAGCCTCAAATCCGCCTCCCTGACGGAGGAGACTCGGAAATTTAAAAGCAAAAGAGGGGTACAGTGGGTTAAGCGGCTGACTCTTGATTTTGGCTTGGGTCATGGTCTCGCAGTGAATTCGAGCCCCTGTCAGGCTCTGCGCTGGGATTCTCTCTCTCTCTCTGCCCCTCCCCTGCTCTCATGTGTGCCCACGCTCTCTCAGAAATAAATAAACTTAAAAAAAAATAAAGGCAAAGGAAAAAGTTCTGGGTAAAAAGCTGCACCTGTGCTTATTAGTCTGCAGCTGCAGTGCGTCCCATTAGCCACATTCGGTTACCAATTTCAACAAGACAGTTATGTCACAGATCAAATTTAATGTGAAGATGATTCATCCACATATTGGAGAGGGAAAAGGGAACCCTGAGGTCGCACTTGCCGGAAACAGCTATTGCTCCTAGGACTGGAGGAAACAGAGAAGTGGGAAGTACTGGGGTGACCAGCGTGGAGGGGGGTCCGCACCTCCGATGAGGGGGGCACTGTCGATACCGGGGTCTCTCAGGGAAAAGCTGCAAATGGGAATTAGCTGCTCCCGTTGAAACTAACGGCAGCCAGGTGAAATCGATGGGGACAAAGCTAGAAACAGGTCCTCTCTCCAGCACGTGGCATTGGCAGGGCCTAATGGAGAGCAGCTGGCCCAGGAGAACCAAGGCACCTGGAGGGGAGGGTGTGAAGTTCTGAGAGGGGAGCTTAAGGCTCAGCACAGGTCGTCAACTTCTGGCTGCCCGGGGTCCTGGAGGCCCTCGGCTCAAGGTGGCTATAGTGGTGTCAGTGGCTGGATCATGGGGAAGACTAGGGAGGGGAGTCCTGGCAGAGGGGTCTGAGTGACCCAAAGGGCAGAGGGACATATTCACAGTGTCATTATCAATGCTAAATTTCTTTTTTTTTTTAATTTTTTAATGTTTATTTATTTTTGAGAGGAGAGAGCGAGTGAGCAGGGGAGGGGCAGAGACAGAGGAAGACACAGAATTCGAAGCAGGCTCCAGGCTCCAGCTGGCAGCACAGAGCCCGATGTGGGGTTTGAACTCGCAAACCGCGAGATCATGACCTGAAGTCAGATGCTTAACCGACTGAGCCACCCAGGCGCCCCATCAATGCTAAATTTCTAACAGTTTTTCATCTAATCCAATGTCCAGTCCGTTTTCAAATTTACTGTCTCATTTTTTTTTAATTTTTTTAACGTTTATTTTTTATTTTTGAGACAGAGAGAGACAGAGCATGAACGGGGGAGGGTCATAGAGAGGGAGACACAGAATCTGAAACGGGCTCCAGGCTCTGAGCTGTCAGCACAGAGCCCGACACGGGGCTCGAACTCACACTGTCTCATTTTAGATATATGATACACAATTAATATCTAATACACATATTAGATATAAAATACATACATAATGTATCTGCTATATATTTTTAAATTTATTGAGGTGAAATTTGTATAAAAGTAGCCATTTTATTATGATTTTTTTGTTTAAATTCAACTTAGTTAACATACAGTAGTCTTGGGTTTAGGAGTAGAACAAAAGTAGCCATTTTACAGTGAACAATTCAGTGGCATTTGATACATACACAACGTCATGTCACCACCACCTCTATCTAGTTCCAAAACATTCCCATCATCCCTGTAGTCATTAAGCAATTTCTCCCCATTCCCTCCCCCAATGAGCAATCCTTGTTCTGTCTCTATGGATTTACCTATTCTGAATATTTCATATAAATGCAATCACACATGGGGTGCCTAGTGGTCTCAGTCAGTTAAGCATCTGACTCTTGATTTTGGCTCAGGTCATGATCTCACGGTTTGTGGGTTTGAGCCCCGCATCGGTCTCTGTGCTGAGCAGTGCCCGCTTGGGATTCTCTGTCTGCCTCTCTCTCTCTCTCTCTCAAAAATAAATGGATAAACATTAAAAATAAATAAATAAATAAATAAATAAATGCAATCATACGTGACCTTTTGTCTGACTTCTTTCACTTAGCATGATGTTATATAGATATCTATACATCTATATATATCTCAATACCTTTAATACCCTGAAAGAAAATTTTTTCCCACCAAGAATCATATACCCAGCCAAAGCATAGATAGGGAATGAACTCAAGAGTGGCTATGTAACCTGCTTTGGCTATTGGAAAGTAGGTAGAATAGACAATATCACTTCTGAGCAGAAGCTTAAGGGTCATCTCTGGTTAGCTACATTGTCTTTTCCTCCAGTTTGACATTGATGTCCCAGCCAGGGGCCTCTCCATCCCCTTGGTCCTGGGAAGGAGAGGCACAGACCTACAGCCAACCCATGAGGGACACATAACACACCTGAGAAAGGTTTGTTGTTGAAGACCAGACAGGTGTTGGGATCATTTGTTACCAAAGCGTAACTTAACCTTGGGTAACATACAAAGGGGTAACTCAGAAAAAAGAAAAATATGAAATCCAGAAAAAGGGACCCGATCGAGCAAACCAGAGAAAGGAGGCCTTGACTGGAAAGAATGAACAGTCCAGATCAGAACAGAAGGGAGTAGGTTTCCTGGAGGGATGTCTCCTGAATCAGATAAAATGACTCAATTACCTGAGGTGTTAGAATGTATTGAAAAGAGACTGCATTGAATGTATTCGTAGCAGAGACTCTAGAAGAGAACTGGGTCATAGAGGTATAGAAAATTAAGCACATAGGGGCGCCTGGGTGGCTCAGTCGGTTAAGCGTCCGACTTCGGCTCAGGTCACGATCTCGCAGTATGTGAGTTCGAGCCCCGCGTCGGGCTCTGTGCTGACTGCTCAGAGCCTGGAGCCTGTTTCAGATTCTGTGTCTCCCTCTCTCTCTGACCCTCCCCTGTTCATGCTCTGTCTCTCTCTGTCTCAAAAATAAATAAATGTTAAAAAAAAAATTTAAAAAAAAAAAAGAAAATTAAGCACATAAAAACATAAGGCAATAGTTAACTCAGAGACAAAAAAAGTTGAACAAGAAAACTACTATATTCATAGGGCACTATATGACTAAGTTGTAAATAATATTCACATGGAAATAATGTAAAAAGGAGATTAACAAAATTAAAACACAGTTATGTTTTTATGGGGAAGTGCGTGTGCATGTGTGTGCTTCAAGTTTCTTTAATTGTTTCATAATCTTCTCTCCATTTTGTTTTCTCTTTCTGGACTTCCTCAAGCTAGAGGTTGTACATTCTGGAATGATCCCCTAATCTTTACCTTTTCTCTTCTATTTTTCTGCCACTTATTTTGCTCTGCTTTCTAGAAGATCATCTCAACTTTGTTTTCTAATACTTTAGTGAAGTTTTGACCTATGCCATCATATTTTAATTCTCTAGACCTATTTCCTGCTCTCTGAATGCTCTTTTTCTATAGCATACTGTTATTTTTTCATGGATGCAATACTTTCTAATATCTCATTTAAGATATGAGAGTTTCTGTTTGTTTTAGGTTCATTATAGTTTCCCATCAACCTTTCTTCTAATGGTTTCAGCATCATTGGTGATTATTAACTAAACCCTTACTTCATTTGGCACCTTTTGTATTTATTAGCTGGAGGGTTTTTGTTTTTTTTTTTTTTTATAAAAGAGAACTTTCCCTCATCAATTCTTTGTGTCACTGACTCTTCTTCAAAACTCCATCTATGTCCTGAATATAGTAACCAAAGGGCAAAGAATAGCCAAGACAATTCTTGAAGAATAAATAGTTTGTCTAATCAAAAGAAACCTGGGCTCTTGGAGAATTGCCTGATTCTATATCTGAGTCAGGACATATAAAAGACGAGTATGAAACATCTTGTGTACGTGTGCATGCCTGTGTGTGGCTGTGCGTGTGTGTGAGTGTGTGTATCCAGCAAAACAATGAAGCTATATCAAAAGCTACTAACTTGAGTCAAAAGGGCTCCGGGGCCTACTCGTAGAAGCACCTATTGAACTAAGATAAGAATTTACAAATCAGCGAAGAGAAAAACTGTAATGAATAGACACACATCAAATATATTTAAACCCATAAGTTCATACGGATACTTAACTGACCCCTGGTCTAGAACCTCAATTATCCAAGTTGAGGTTTTTGTAATTCTTTGACTTTTCTTTCTTGGTCTCAAGGAGGTACCTGTAGCACCAGCCATCACATACAGGTTCCAGGGAGCAAGAAGGAAGAAAGAAGGAGGTTGATTCAACTTTTCTGAGGATTCCCCTAAAGACTTTTACTTGCTTCTCATTGGCCACTCTCACTGGCTAGGAATGCTGTTCTCCCATTTCTTTCTTTCTTTCTTTCTTTCTTTCTTTCTTTCTTTCCCCCAAAGCGTATTTATTTATTTTTGAAAGGGCGGGGTAGGGGCAGAGAGAGAGAGAGGGAGACAGAATCCCAAGCAGGCTCCACACTGATGTGGGGTTCAAACTCACCAACTGTGAGATCATGACTTGAGCCAAATCAAGTCTAACTGACTGAGCCACCCAGGCATGCCCCTATCCCATTTCTAATTCCTAATATTATTTGTGCCTTCTTTTTCATCTTGATCAAATCTTTCAAAAAAATTGTTTAGCTTCTCTGATTCTTTGTCTTGTGCTCCTGCTGCTTATTATTCTTCCCTTCTAATTTCTTTGTCTTCGCTTATTATGAAATCATTTTATTTTTCTATTTTGTCTTACTATGCCCAACACAGACATTTCTGAAAATCTAGACAAAAACAGAGAGTTTTTAAAAAGGCACAACCAGCCTTAACATTTTGGTGTAAGAATCATTTTGGTGTAAGCATTTTTCTATGCACATACATGCGCAATGCACACATACACGTGCGTTTTGGGGGAAGAAAAAAATGTAACCTTATTAAATATATTTTTGTTATTTGCCTTTTATATTTCATCTAACATACTGTGAACATTCTTTCCTGTCAAATACAGACCTCCGACACCATTTTCTTAGGCAGTGAACAAAACGCTTTATCCCAGAGAAATCACACCCAGAGCCTCCATGAACAAACAGATGCAATAGGGTCTGGGCCGACTAGGGAGGGGGCCTTTCTCTGCCAAGCAGGCATCAGCCAATCTGGGGAGCGTTAATCTCCAGGACGATGACTCAGCTTTGATTTGCATCACCATAGTGCACCGCAGGCAATATATTTTCCAGTTAAAAGCCAAAGGTTTCCTTTAAACCTATTATTTCAAAGAATGAGACTTTTCTTTACCCAAATGGCTGGAAGAGCTGCTGCGGGCTCTCGAGCTGGTTTTAACTTCACCCTCAGAGCACCAGGAGTGACAGCACCTGGCAATCCTCTCTCTAATGGTGCCGCTCTACTCCTGCTTCTCTTCCGATAGTACAAATCTTTTGACTTTCGTTAAATATCTCTGTGGATTGGAAACAAGCTTGAGTATCGATCTTTTTTGAGCCCTTGTACGTGCTGGGCTGATATTTGTGTATAATGGTCGATCTTGTAGCCACGTACTTTTTACGCGGTTGTGATTTCCTATCTTTCTTTTTCTGTCTCTCCTAAATTGTGAGAGGGCCCTCATTTTTCTAGTTCTGTAGTATCTGATTTTCATGGTGGTTGTCTTTGTTGTTGTTTTTTACTGTTTACTGTGTTTCAAGATTATGCAGACGAAGTCATTCTGCTCTTTTGGGTCTTGCTTTTTCTGCTCAAACATTTTGAGATTCATGGATTCGTTCACATTCCCGGGTGTAGCTGTTATTTATTCATGTTCTTTGCTGTGGACTCTGGTGTATATTTCCATTCTGTGTTGATGGTCCTTTGGGTTGAGGGCAGCCTGAGGCTCCTAGAACAAACACTATTATGGGTATTTTGGCACATGTCACATTGGATATATCCTGCCATTTATCTTCCATTTTACTAAGTAATGGTAACTTTCTTCACAAGTAGTTATATCATTTTATACTCCCCGGGAGGGGACTTGCTGGTCAAAGAGAAGTGCGTATTCAACTTTGCATTTAAGTAATGCCAAGTTTTGCTTTCCCTCAAAGAGATTGTACCAGTGGACACGCTCGCCAGCAGTATATCGACCGTCCAGTTGTTTGACACGCTCCCCAACTTGCTATTTTAAGACTTATACATTTTTGAGCATCTGGTGGGTGTGAAATCCATCACTTAAAATGTTTGCACATCGTTCCATTATATGGATGAGCCGTCACTTGTTCAAACGAAGATTCTGATGTAGAACATATAGGTAGTTTCCAATTTTCCTCTTTTATAGCCAAAGCAGCACTTGTCCAGTTTGTCAGGATAAATTCCAAGAGTGAAAATGCTGGACTAAATGTTCTGCACTTTTAACATTTTGATCCATATCATCCAACTGCCATTCTGACGGATTTTACAATTTTGCATTCTCATCTACAGTATTTGCATTCCTTTCTCCCCATACCCTGGTCAAAAGTGGCTTTAAAAAAAAGATCAGGGGGGCCTGCGTGACTCAGTCCGTTGAGCGTCCAACTCCGGCTCAGGTCACGATCTCACGATCTCACAGTTCGTGAGTTCGAGCCCCCGCATCCAGCCCTGCACTGACAGCTCAGAGCCTGGAGCCTGCTTCAGGTTCTGTGTCTCCCACTCTCTCTGCCCCTCCCCCCGCTTACGCTCTGTTTCTCAAAAATAACTAAAACATTGAAAAAAAACTTCTCTTTATAATCTAATCTTAATTTTAGAAGTCAAATGATAAAGGCTTTCAGGACAGCAGACCCCTGACTTGCCCTTCCCTATCCCCACTTCCCAGGAGTCATCATTTTTTTTTCCATTTATTTGTTTTCCCCCAGGGGCCATCATTTTAAACCCTTAGCAGTTTCATCTGTTTGCTTCTGTAGCTCATAATATGCTCATACCACCCTTTCTTGATTTTTCAGTTGTAAATTGTGGGAAAGGTCTCTCTAGTCGCCTATGCCGATACCAATTTTCCCTGTCTTTAGAGGGGGCACACCGTTGGGAATTCTGAGCCTTTCAGGGTTCTGAAACATCAGAATGTCTTCCTCATCATCTGGTTACTGTTGCCTGCTTTCCTGTTTTTGTTACTATGAATTTATACCTTTTCTTTTTACTGCGTTACTGTCATTTAGTGGGATTTGTGGATGGGGTGGAGCTAAACGCATATACTTAGTCTACCATATTCAATCTCAAAGCCCAAGATATCGTAGATTTCAGAAAACTAAAAACCACTTTGAAAACAGAATTAAAATCGTATCTATTTTACAAAGGGTAAAAATAGGGTAACATTTAGGACATGGGATGGACTTTGAAAACCATCCCATGGCTGGCTCTGTCAGTAGAGCATGTGACTCTTGATCTCAGGGTTAAGTTTGAGCCCCACACTGGGTGCAGAGATTTCTTTAAAAAATGAAAAAACAAAAACCAAACAAAAACAGGAAACAGGCAATTCTACCCTTTCATTTTTCTAAGGAAGTAACTCAGCGCCCCCCTGGTTATTTTGCCGGAGCAAATCTTTTTATCCCAGGCCTCTTCCCCCTAGGCCCAGAGCTTTGCAAATCGGGCTGCTCATCGGAAAGACTCAGGGAGTTCATTAAAACAAAACAAAACAAAACAAAACAAAACAAAACAAAACAAAACACCTACGCCCAGGCTACATCCGGAACCAGTTAGTCTCTCTGGGGGTGGAGGTTGGGCATCAGCATTTTTCAAGCTCCCAGGTAGTTCTCAAGTTCAGGGTCACTGCCCTAGGCCAATAAATCTACTGGCTCAGCCGGTTCTAAAAGTGTGGTACTTCGGACTCTTAAGACGTGCATCCCAGGTTCTTGTTAGGAAATTACTTTGTGTGTTGTCAGATTTAATAGTGTCTCTTTTCATGCCTTAATTTCACAAGCACGTGTTCTGTTAGTTCAATTACCAAAGGACACTAATCTTTCTGGTGGCATTTTTTTTTTTTTTTTTTTAAGTAAACTCTACACCCAATGTGGGGCTTGAACTCACGATGCCGAGATCAAGGGCCACATGCTCCAACTGAGCCAGCCAGGCAGGTGCCCTAATGTATCTTCTGCCACACTCTTTCGGTAGTGGGGTACGCAGTTCTCACATCACATTTATAGCCTACAGTGTCTTCATGAAAGAGTTAATATTGTTGAATGATGTGGCCATTTTGCTGCATCTGGATTTTTGCGCTAAGTGATGGCAGAGAATAATATTATGTTCTTAATGGCTATTTTCATGATTATCATGTGGATGCATCAGTAGTAGTCACCAAAATCCTCTATTACGTTGAACTGATCTGTTCTATTAGGTCACAGGCTTTTTTATTTTCTTTTTTAAGTAAGCTCTAGGGCCAAAGTGGGAAGCGAACTCATGACCCCAAGAGTCGCATGCTCTCCCCGACTGAGCCCGCTGGATGCCCCTGTTAGGTCACGGGCTTAATTTTTTCCCTCAGCTTTTTAAAAAAAAAAAAATTTTTTTAACGTTTATTTATTTTTGAGACAGAGAGAGACAGAGCATGAACGGGGGAGGGGCAGAGAGAGAGGGAGACACAGAATCTGAAACAGGCTCCAGGCTCTGAGCTGTCAGCACAGAGCCCGACGCGGGGCTCGAACTCACGGACTGTGAGATCATGACCTGAGCCGAAGTCAGACACTCAACCGACCAAGCCACCCAGGCACCCCAAGATCTGAGTGGGTTAGAATGATTTTTTATTATGAAGGACAACCCACTGCACTTGAGTAGAAGTCTACAGTGAAAGCAAAATATGTTCTTAAAACTCAGTACTTTCTCAAGGAAGTTTTAATTTTTTTTCCTAATGTTTATTTTGGAGAGGGAGATGAGGGCGAGCGGCAGAGAGGGAGGGAGACACAGAATCCAAAGCAGGCTCCAGGCTGTTGGCACAGAGCTTGATGCTGGGCTTGAACTCACGAACCATGAGATCATGATCTGAGCTGAAGTCGGACTTTTAACCGACTGAGCCACCCAGGCGCCCCGTAGCAGTTTTAATCCTAACACAAGCTTACATACCAGATAACTTTGAAATAACCGCATGTGATTAAAGCTTCATGAATATATATTTGTCATCTGTCATGACTCATTAGTTTTCTAAGCACCATCTTTTTCGGGTATTGTAACATGCATTTTGTAATTTTATTTTCCTATCAACATAGTCTGGAGATAATCATTTATTAAAAAGGACTGTTTCCCCCTCAATAAAACTGATTATATAAACGGTACCCAAATTTCTGCCACTTATATTTTTAAAAGCTGAAAAATAAATTTGCTAAAATTAAATGCACCTAATTTTCACAGGTGAAAAAGGTTTATCTTTACTTTAAAATGGAGGGAAAAATCTCACTATTACTGGAAAGAACTCCATAAAATTATTTAAATTATATTGGGGCACCTGGGTGGCTCAGTCGGTTGGGCGGCCGACTTCGGCTCAGGTCATGATCTCGCGGTCCGTGAGTTCCAGCCCTGCATTGGGCTCTGTGCTGACAGCTCAGAGCCTGGAGCCTGTTTCAGATTCTGTGTCTCCCTCTCTCTGACCCTCCCCCGTTCATGCTCCGTCTCTCTCTGTCTCAAAAATAAACAAACGTAAAAAAAAAAATAAAAAAAAAATTATAGAAGCACATTCACAGTCCTGATTTTTATACCAAAGCTGTCAAGGAGGGAAATGAAATATTGCAAGGTAGATGTGATCATGAGGGGTTTTTGTTGTTGTTGTTTTGTAAACCTTTAAAATGTCCTAAAAATCCTATTTGTAATAGTTTGAGCATGAAAAACCATCTTGGTTACTGCAGGGCATCTGAAAGCACTGTGAGTCACAAGTATAATTGCTGCTTTATTTCCTAAAAGATAAGGTTCTTTGGTTTAACTTTTCAAAAATTACAAATGGAGATTTCCCACTTTGTAGAAGTTACCACTCTTGCACAAATGGAGTTCCGACCTTGTAACTGAGTTGGCTGCGGCAACGGTTTTCACCCGCTTGCCATAAACTGCTGGGACTACAAATAAACACAGTGCAAATTTCTACACAGTAACACTCATGTACCGAAAATTGGCTTTAAAGACATAGGTTGATACTCTACTACCCTTTCGACTATTTTTACTTGATTTCATGTGCATAAACATGCCATACACGGCGCCACCCATCATCCTTTTTAGCCTTCAGGGGACATGAGCCCTCTGATATCGCTCAAGAACCTCAGAGAAAACTCATCAACGTGTGAAGCAGTTCGCAGAGAGCCCGATCTCTGCACTTTGTAGTGTTGTCATTTTCCTCTGGAATGTGTGATATTAGAGATATCTGACTGGACAGGAGTAGTCCTGGTCCCCCTGGAAACCTGGAACAGCAGAGGGGTCTGTAACACCAGCTAGAAAGATACCATCATCCAAGGACGCTAGTGGAAAGGGAAAAGTAAAAAGCACCAACAACCTTGGCTGCCCTGAGTGCCTTAGTACGTTAGTCCAATGTGCCTCAAACTGTAAAGTTCATCCTTTTTCTCCCCAAAGACTTATTTTTAAGTAATCTCTACACTCAGTGTGGGGCTGGAACTCACAACCCTGAGATCAAGAGTCGCACGCCCCACTGACTGAAATAGCCAGGCGCCCCTGTAAAGCCCATTCTAATCCCTGAGGATCTTGGTAACGTGCAACCTGGGGCAGCAAATCTGTGGCCGGGCCCGAGACCCTGCAATCCTAGCAAACTCCCAGGGCAGGCCACTGCTGGCTCCTGAGCCGCACTCTGAGTAGTGAGGTATAATCCCCACGAAGAAGTAGGTTTCCATGTCAGCGTTCTAAGAAGCTTGCGTGTTCTTATGCTCAGTATGGCTTGTTGGCTACCCCCAAGGCATGTAATAAATACAAATCTTTCACTAAACACAGTTACAAATTATTTCTCCCTTTAAAAGAATACACTTCAGGGGCACCTGGGTGGCTCAGTCGGTTGAGCGTCCGACTTCAGCTCAGATCATGATCTCACAGTTCCTGAGTTCGAGCCCCACATCAGGCTCGCTGCTGTCAGCACAGAGCCTGCTTGGGATCCTCTCTCCCCCTCTCTCTGCTCCTCCCCCGCAAGCACTCTCTCAAAAATATTAAAAAAAAAAAAAAAAAAAAAAGGAATACACTTCAGTTACCTGTGTCATTTATAAAAGCATAAGTTTACTCCTATTTGAATCATAAAAATAGAGCATAACTGTATTTTTATGCTGTGTATAAAATCATTTTATCCTTTTATTTTCATAGAGCAGTGGTAGTTAGGTTGTTTTTAAATGCAATAAGAGTATAATGTAAAGTTGACAGTAATAACTGTAACATGTCTATTGTCATTTTAAGTTTTTTTTACTTTCTCTGAAAGCTTTTTTTCTGTTTATTCAACAATATGAATTTTAGTGCATATAAGAGCTAAGTGCTATCATATTCTGATCTGCTTACATCCAGGATTTTTAGCTACTTAAAGGCATTTTACATGTTTCTTGCCCTCCAGAAAACTTGATTAAAAACAAACAAACCAAATTTTCCCCTCAATAGGGTTATTTTAGAAGTTGCCAATCACAGTCTCTGAACCCGAACTCAGTAATCAGCAACTGTGACACCGCAGTGGAAATCCCTCGATAGTGGGGTCAGTGGTTTCGTAGAGTACATGCGTCTATTGCTATAATCCAAGGGATCCTACCGAGACAGTCTGGTTCACTCACAAGCGTGTACACCAAGCTCCAAACAAGAGCAAAGCTCTTGGACCCAGTTCTCTCATTGACTATATCTTTGCCAGAGGACCAGGGACTAATTTTTATGGTGTCCACAATATAAATATGTACATTTTTCCTATAAAGGATTGTCATAATCCTCTTCCCTTGTATGAAATAAAGGTTCCTTGCAAAATATAAAAGTTTCAGGAAGTAAATGCCTTGGAAGTGTTGTGACATTAAGCCACCTTGTTCTTTTAAAATAACCATATTCTATGAACACGGGCCTGCTGGTGTGCTGGGATTGAGCAGTGAAGTTCCCTAAGTTGTACTCAGAGGAACACACTTTTATAAAGACTGACAGTTTAATTAAGACAAACAAAGCTGAAACATTTATATGTGGTGATGATTTTCACAAAAACAAGAGACTGTAAGGTGAATGGGCTTCTTGAAGATCATTAATATAAAAAGGACGAAATGCCCCGCTTTCTACAAAAACCGTGATGTGAAATTTAGGAAAGCAAAAATATTAAGTGTGGTATAGTTAAACAAACAAACAAACAATACAATAAGAAAGAAAGAAAAGGCCCCAGAGGGAAAAAAAAATGTTTTTGCACAGTATTTCTCAATGTCAAATTGTGTGATGTTTATACCATTAAAATTAACAATTATCTTATCCTTAGGTTTCTAGATGGAATTTTAGAAAATAGCAAGAAAATAGTCTTGAAAGTGCTTCTTTTTAAGTTCTTTGGTACAATTTGGTCATTTTGATAGTTATCAATCCGTTAAGTACTGTAACATACATGTAGCAATGAAAATGCAACAAGAAGTACAAATGTTTAGAAAACCACAATTGAAGAATAAATTATAATTCTGACCTCACGGAAAAGCGTTTCTGTGGCAAAGATACCATCCTGACTACATGAACATCTCTAACTAGATTTATATTAAAGAAATATTACATAAAACATCTTTTTGAATATTAGAATAACTGTCCTATGTTTTTTTTTTAAAGCAGAAAAGGCAAATTTCAGCTTGAAAAAAGAATAATTTTGAATTTCATAAAGTTATACCAATCTTCTCTGCCTTCTAATTCAGTGAGCGTCATCATCTAGAATTTAATGTCAGTTACAGAATGTTAAGGATTATTCTTTTATTTCAGGAAAGAGCTAATTTTCCTCCTGCAGCATTTTCTCTATTTCCTTATCCCAGTTTTCATCTCGTTTCTCTGATTCTGTCACCACTTCATATTCTTGCAATTCCTGTTGTAGTTCTTTTTCCCAATCTGCAGACTCCTCTGAAAGAAACAATTGAGAAGGTAAAGATTCATAAGGCCAGTTTTAACAATTCGGTCGCGTATAATTACCTGTGGAAGTCCCTGCCATGGTAACGTTTAACGTCTCAGGTTTCCTCACTGCGTGTGCTCAGAAAAGTGGACCAAATTTTAACAATAACCAAAGGGAAATAGGATTAGAAAGATAAACTTGTTAAGAGCCCTAAGTTCAGGTGTTATTTTGCTTTACTAAAACCTCTGCTTTTCCTTATATTTAAGTGGATAATTGATAATTAATATGCGGTTGCAAATTGAGTTTTACTGCTATCAATGACGACGATGGCAGAAAAAACAGCTAATGTTTCTTGAGCACTCAGGGCCAGGCACTGTACTAACTGCTTTCTACATACCACTTTTTTTCTTTCACCCTGAGAACAATCCAGGGACTAGATATACTGCTGCACATTTTACATGGTGGAAAACAGAGGCTTAGAGAGGTTAAGTGGCTTGCCTAAGAACACACAGTTTGATAGCAACAGACATACAGACGGAGGCAGATCCGGAGGCTTCAGTCTCTGTGAAAGCACGTTAGCAGTGGTCTCCCTAGATCGGCAACAATTACCAGAACCTGAAGTCAGGAGGTCTCCTGCTGAAGCCTGGCCCCTCACACTGGGTTTACTCCTCTTCCGAGCCAACATTCAGAACTGCAACTTTCTGCTTGGACATTCAATATAGGTGTAGGGGTGTGTGTGTGTGTGTGTGTGTGTGTGTGTGTGTGTGTGTACGTACATGCATGTATGTATGTAGACGAGAAGGCATCTGCTATGTTGTGTTAAAAAACAGAAAACAAACCAGCTATTTAAAAAGCAAGGCTAAAATTGATTTCATTTTTAAGTGATCTCCTATGGCCAACATGGAGCTTGAACTCACAACCCTGAGATCAAGGGTCACATGCTCCAGTGACTGAGCCAGCCAGGTGCCCCCATTTTTATTTTTTAAAAACAAACCTTAAACTTAGTAGCTATAGGGAAAAGAAAAACCAAAACCAAATTTTTAATTTTTTTGGCAGCAGGACCTCAAGGGAAAGGACACAGTATGCTGCTTACCGGGTGCCAGACTCCATGTTGGTGGGGTACCGTGGGGATAACAAGAACAAGGTGTAACTCCCTTGAAGAACTTACAGTTTAGGTGCGGGGGCAAGATAATGAATATGTATAAGAATATTACGTGGTCCAAATTAAAAGTCGGGCAGGAATTCAGTGAAAGAACAGATTGCTCACAGCAGCCAGCCAGCACCTAATGAATCCTGCTGCAGGGAGACTTCCAGTTTCCTGTGGGGCCTCTGCTACCAGCCATCGCCGGCAAAAAGGGAAGCGGTGCACAGCCTGCCCTGGGACTGCCTACAACACGCGGGGCTCGTGGGGCTCTTGCGCGCTGTCCTTGTGAGGGGTCCGGCAGCCAGCTTTATCAGAAAACAGATGGGGGTGGGAGGGGTCTGAGGCACCTAGTGAGCCCGAGTTTTCACTTCCCCTCTGGCCTTCTCTTTCCCCCAGAAGCTCTTCCCTCCTCCTCCCTTCCCAAGCCTCTCCCCCAGAGTCCCTCCGTGGTGCACAAACAGGGTTCCAGTTCACCTCTGGGAGGCTACTTTTCTCACGGGTGCTCTCTGTACAACCGGGTGAATAGCTGACTCTCTGGGTGCATTTGAAACCTCAGAAGGCTTCATAAACACTCTTAATGTGATGATGATTAACCTGAGCCTTTGCTTTTCATCCAGTAGAAAGCCAGTCGTTCGCCCTGATGTGCCAAAGAAAGCAGCCTCCCCTCCTTCTACTTGTACTTTGTCTCGAAATTCTTTTTGTTTTTTGAAAGCAGCCTGCTCCTTCCCAGAAGCAATGCTCTTGTGGCACACAGCAGTGAGGAAAAGAATCTTCTATATGTAAGTATAAGCCCAAGCAGAAGGCTGGAGGGCAGTGTCTCTAAGTGAAAGGGCATGCACTGTCGCCTGTTGCTGTCCCCATGTTCTTGGGGCTCAGGTGCCTTGGACCAATCATATAACCTCTCTGGGCTCAGTTTCTCCTCTCTACACTCCGGTGCATGCTTCAGGCAGGGGAATGTGAGGTCTGGTCACACTTGCCAGAAGCTACCTTCTAACGGCAAACAGAGAAGCAATTCTGATGCAGAAGTTACAGTATGTCTGTAGATCTGCTTCAGAATGACATTTTCTACAACCAGCTTTGGAACTGGAAAAGAGCACAGCTATTTGCTTTGTTTGGTACCTTCTACTACGGCTGTCTCCTCCTCTTTTTTGTCAAGAACCAGTTGCTCCATTTCCTTCCTTAGATCCTCCTGATTTAAGTTACAGCTATCAAAGGCATCGCTGACAAACTCAGAAACCCCTGGGCTGGTAGAAATCTCCTCTTCATCCTGAAATGCAACAAACGAGCTTAGAATGGTTTTCTACGTGGCATTTAGCACAACATCACTTTCATGTCCTTCCTCCACTAGTCGGATGCTCGCTGTTCTCCGGCCTTCTACCCTACACGGCTGCGTGGGCACCAGATGAGCTACCACCTGAATCCACTGTGCTCTCCCTCAGTTCGGGCCACTCCAGTCATTAGGTCCAATTCCTGAGAGCACATCTAGAATGACTGATGCCAAGGAACCGCCTTCGGTCTCAGCTACATGTCCCTAACTGTACAACTGCTGGAACCCTCTTCAAAACAGCTAAGACCCGTATTCATAAGTAGTTTCAAATGGGATCTGAGACAGTTAACACAGAGTTACTTCACTTCCAGACATCAACTACTAGGTACAATGTAAAACTGTATTACCTCTTGAGTTTTAAGCTGAGATTTGATTACGACAGGCGGTGTTTTGGGCCGTACTGCCTCTAAGAAGTGAGAATAAAAGAGATAAAAATGGCTTGATTCAATTCTGAATACATATTATAGTAACAACTAAAGTAGCCACAAATATGACGATACTAAATAATTTTCATAAATGAGCTTTTATGTTATGCTTTTAAGAAAAAGCTAGGTGACACCATCTCAACCTCTTTCTTTTGGGGATATTTTTACAGGTCATCCTATTTGATGCACCTCTTTTAAGATTTCCAAGCAAGAAATAAATTTTGACCTCAGTGTTAGCCGAAGTCAAATTCAGGAAGAGTTATACTTCTTCTTTTAGGATAATGAGAATTCAGTTATTTATCAGATTTTCCTTTTGTCATGAATGCTAGAAAGCACAAAGCAAAGTGCAATGCTCAGTCACAGCATTTTCTACCTTGTGAACCTTACTAGGTGTATAGTCTTTATCGAACCCTGTCTTAAGCCTGTTTTGTTACACAGGCAGTATTTGGTTACATGGCATTTCCCAATAAAATTAGTGAAAACAAAAAGCAAAGAATAATACACAACTGGGATTCTTTATATGCAAAATGCCAAATTGTGCTGTGTAGAGCAACCTCATTCCATTTCCCTGACCCTAAATGCAGTGTCAAGTTCTTTTCTAGTGGTCTGTACAGCCTGTGCCTTAGGATACATGGTTTTGCTTAATTATTTAAAATTCTATGAACAGGTAAGTCTCTAGTTGTAATTAGCACCTATACACAGGTGTTCATTAAACGTGACAAATGTGACATAAAATACCATTCTTATTTTAATTGCTATTACAGATCTTCAATTGTTGCTAATATTTTAAAACACTTCCCCAGCAATGAGGGGTCAATTGTCCCAAGAGTGCAATGTGCAACGGGATGGTTCCTCGGTCTGAGTCAGACACTGGCAACCTGGAGTGGAATGGAGCTCTACAGATTACAGTACTAGGAGAACACCAGCTTGAACAGAAGGCAGAAAAACCAAGAAAAGCGATGGCCTGAATCGGTGGAGGACACAGGGTATGAAATGCTATGCGGTAAAGGGCCAAGAAAGAGATGGAAAGAGGACTAGTGACTAAGGGAGAAATAAAAAGGAAGAGATAAAAAACCCGAAGAACAAGAAAAAGAAAGCGAAGGAAAGGAGAGCTTGGGGGAAGACGTAGGAGCAGGGTCAGAGAGAGGGCAAGGAGAATGACTCTTTCCTCGGGAAAGGAAAGAATTTTCCAGAAGATGACAATGACATTTTTGGTATACACAAGATGACAAGCTCATGAGAGTCTCTGAGTTAAAAATATTTTTACAGTAACTCTTTGTTTTACACCGAGTCAAGTCTTCTCCCAGCATACCTGTCATTGGCAAGTCTTCGTCTCTGCCGTGGCTCTTCTCCTCCTTCCCGGCGGCCTGCTGCTGGGCGGCCAGGGCGGTGAGCTGGGCTGACTGCTTTATCAGGGAGACGCGGTAAAAGTAGTTCCTCCAAAACACTTCTTCCCTCACGCTTTTCAAGACAGACAATGACACATTTGAGAATGCACGCAACACATACAAACACATGCAGGGGATATTTGTTTCAGCAGAGGTGGGAAGAGATGTTTAGGGGCGTTACTTGTCTGCATGTGAAAATCACCTGGCAGGGGGTGCTGGTGACCAAGTCTTGTAAGGTAAGGGTCCACGTGGGGGTGGCGTGGAATGGGGAGTGACAGCCTGAGCTGGGAGAGGAGTATGTCTGAGCAGGGAAGGGGGTGGTGGTGAAAATGGAAGACTGGTTACACGCAGGGGGTTGATCAATTAAGTAAAAATATTAAGGATAGTCGGAACCAAGTTTCTCACAGTCAGGAAAGGGAATGAGAAACATTGAAAGAGAAAGTTCTAGAGTGATCCCTGTTGTGAGGTAGCACTATGAATACATAGTTTTCATTTAGTAGAGATGCAAATGAGTATATGTGTATATACATGAGCACACAAATATTCCCCAGCTCTGTCCACTGAGTGAACCAAGGAGTAGTGACACCTCAATAGAAATGAGCATGCCTAAGTGCTCAGATCTTGGTGTCTATACACCATTTTCCACTAAAATGAATCAGAGTTTTTTGGGTAAATAGCCAATTCCAGGGTTACAGCAGGGAAAGAACAAGATGAGCCTAGACTACTTCATACCAGAAAGTAAGAAAGCACTCAAAAAATGAGGATGAGTCAAAAAGACACAGAAACCAACTTGAATGGGCTCCCACTGGCCAAGTTGGTGATAATTTGAACATCAAAATAAATAATGATAGCAACAGATTATATCCATTGCATAAAACAGGACCATGAGTCTATACAGATACAAATAAATACATGAATACATTCAAAGTCTGATGAGGAATGCAGTATTTTTAAAGAGTTTCAAAGTACCTCCCCAGAAAATACTTACTGATTTTAAAGAGGAAAGAAATAACTTTATAGTCAAGAAGTCTGGCAGAAACCACCTTCATCTAGTGACCAAAGTGTAGACAGTAATGGGACAAAATGGCAGCGTGCACCACTTGATAGGATGCAATAGATTGAAGGAGACCAATGAGACATGAAAACTAAATGCAACAAGTGAGCCTGTACTAGATCCTTTTGCTAGTACAGAGGACACTGGGACAAATGGTAAAACTTGAATGCAGTTGGGTGCCTGGCTGGCTCAGTCGGTAGAGCATGTGACTCTTGGTCTCGGGGCTGTGAGTCCGAGCCCCATGCTGGGTGTGGAAATTACTTAAAAAAAAGAAAAGAAAAGAAAAGAAAAAGGTAGATGGTGCCTGGGTGGCTCAGTTGGTTAAGCACCCGAATCTTGATTTTGGCTCAGGTTGCTGTCTCACGCTTGTGGGATGGAGCCCCGCGTTGGGCTGTGCACTAGGCATGGAGCCTGCTTGGGATTCTCTCTCTCCCTCTCCCCCTTCCCTGCTCACTCTTTCTCTCAAAAAATACCCCCCAAAGCAAAAAAAAAACAACCCCATGAAACTTGAAAGGGGTCTGAGAATCAGAAGGTAATAATGCATAAGTGACCATTTCCTGATTCAGGTGGTTACAAGGTGTTTATGCAGGAGAAGCCTTATTCGTAGGAAACAGACATTAAAGCATTCAGGAGTGATGGAGCATTAGGTCTCAAATGAGTGAGAAAAAAGTTTTCATGTTATACATCCAACCTTTCTATATAAAGGTGTGATTGTTTAAATAAAATAATAATAAACATTGATGAGTATGCTTATCTCAGAGCAATTAAAGATCTCGAGGGTGGAAGGCAGAACAAAACTCAACAAAAAAACATAAAATGCACTCCCCTCCCCACCAAGTCACTGAACCAGCAACGGCTTTGGTGACCCGCGGAGTTGTGCAGGGGCACACGTACTGGAGGAGTCACGCATTTTGTGTTCCCAGAACATGTTGCTACAAGTCATAAGAGGGTGGGAGAATGTGTCTCTATCTCCCGGTTTACTAGAAGGGATGGATGCAGGGTCTTAGAATGGGGAGAAACCTGAGGAAGAAAGTATAACTGAAAAAGATTTTGAAGGAGGAGAAGAGTATCAATGAGAACTAAGAAAATTCTGAGACCCAGGCTTACGGATGAGGACAGGACCTGCCTTAGGGTTGCCACATCTGTGACTGGTGAAGCTGGGCCAGGAGACGAGCTTTTTCAGTGACTGGGGCAAAATACAAGATTAGCGACACGAGCTGGGCTAGATAAGAAGCTGACGTGCTGCTAGACGCAGCCCATCTTTTCTTTCATTAATTCCACCAATGTTCACCGAGTGCCACAGGCATCAGACCCCGTGCCAGGTGATTCAGGGACGAATAAGCCAGATTATCTGCCATCACAGATGGTCACAGGAATAATGACCTCTTACTTGTTAAGTTCCTACTCGATGCCAAGTTAGCATGTCCCAACCTCGTGTGGTCTCACAACTCTCTTTTTCTTAGAACATCTCCTGGAAGTAGTTTGGCGGGAGGGAGACCCAGCTTAACAGCAGTTGGCGTGGGGTTACAGTCAAGCACAAGTTTACCTGAGCAAACAACAGTATGCTGCAGCCATGAGAATAGCTAACAGAACCTTAGGTGGCACTACAGAGCGACCCAAGGTACACTCTAGTGTGCTCTACTGCAGGCAGACAGCACTTTACATTCCTTTCGGAGGACTCACTTTTGGACCGGTAAGCACCTGCATGTTGCGGGGATACAGAGATGAAGACACCTGGGGAACAAAGAAAACAACTGGGGCTCTTTACCCAGTTAAGTTAAAAAATCTTCAACTGTTAACATCACGTTGAGACAGAAGGGAGCTTAGCTACCCAGGAGGTAGTGAGCTCCCTGAATATCTTCAAGGTCACTCTTAATTCTGACCTCTATGAAAAGTCCAAAATGAAACAGGTATGCCGGCAATCTACAACAGATTACGGGCAATCTTCGTTCTCTCAATAAAGCTAAGCATCTGGACTGTTTTCTTTCCCAGACTCTCTCCCTCTTGATGGACGAGGAAGTGGTCACGGAGGCACACTATAGAAACACTACGTGACCCTCTGGAGAGTCACAATGCAGATGACATATAAAGGTTCTGAGAAGCTCTGTGATAAACAAAACCACGGGAGTTAGCAACTCCCAAATGTCTACTATCTGATCACTTAGGCTTTCATGAACTATTTTCAGGCACTAGTATGCTGTGAATACCCTCTGGGAAACAATGAGCATAGGTCACAGTCCAAGGCCGGAAAGGACTTGTGATTTCTCTGCTTTGTCAGAGTAAAGACCTCAGAGGGCGTCTGTGATGCAAGAGCAGGGCCCGTCTCATGCCAGCCCTGCTGTCACAGGGAAGCGTTAACACACTAGGAGGCATTTTGAAATACAGAGCAAGTTTGTTTTGATTTGTTTTCTAAACTGTTCCCCGGTTAGTGATGGCTTCTGCTTAGAAAAAGTGTCTTAAAGGACCAAAGCAGGAGTCCTAGATTTGTGTGTGATGGCTCATGTGTTTTATTATGGAAATTTGAACAAAAACAAAAGTGGAGAGACTAGGACAAAGAAGGCCCCTGTACCTGTGACCTAACCAGCAATCACCAGCATTTTGCCAATCACACCTCATGTCTGTCCCTCTCTTTTCCACGCATGCCCTTCTCTGGGTATGGGTTGGAATATTTTAAGGCAATGCCAGATATCACATCCTTCCATCCACAAATATTTCAGTAAGCATTTCTAACGGGTAAAGACTTATAAAAAATGATAACCCTAATTTCTAAATGATCCCTAACAGAATTAGCAATAGGAAACTGGAATTATATTACTCAATAGACCATTTAACTAGCTAGCAACAAACCAGAAATACTACTTGCCAAATACCAATTCTCCCAATCTTTTCAAGACTCTAAAATTACTGTCAGCAGTAAGAAGACATCCAGAATTGTCACTAACCAACGCTGTGGACACCTAGCCACATGCCTGCCATGCGTAACCCTGGGCCACATGCCCCACTGCCTCGGGGTCTCGGGACTGTCCTGAGAGCATTGGCAGAGAGCCCGCTGTGTGACCTAAGGTGATTTGAATGGTCTTCAAGTTGATGGAGCCTTCAGGTACAAAGCCCACCCAAACCCCAGAGCTTTGCTACTCTTCTCTCAGAAAGAGGCAGTTATTCAGAATAGGTACAACCTCGGGGCGCCTGGGTGGCTCAGTCGGTTAAGCGTCCGACTTCAGCTCAGGTCAGGATCTCGTGGTCCGTGGGTTCAAGCCCCGCATCAGGCTCTGGGCTGATGGCTCAGAGCCTGGAGCCTGCTTCCGATTCTGTGTCTCCCTCTCTCTCTGCCCCTCCCCCGTTCATGCTCTGTCTCTCTCTGTCTCAAAAATAAATGTTAAAAAAAAAAAAAAAAAAAAGAATAGGTACAACCTCAAATTCCAAGATGAAAGAGCTTCTATCAGATATATACACATGAACTGTTCAAAAGCCAACTCTCAGGGTTTTGTGAGCATAATAGTGAAAAAAAGATCAGTTGATAATTTTTTTTATATATTCTTCACTAAAAATAGCTACTTTATCTATCCACCTATCTACCTATTTATTTTTAAGTCATCTCTACACCCAACATGGGGCTTGAACTCACAACCCAGAGATTAAGAGTCATGCCAGCCAGGTGCCCCCAAAATAGCTATTTTGGACACAGTCTAAGGATTAGATTTGTAATGAGATTTGAGCCATTCTAAAATAATAGAAAAGGAATTAAGTAAATCAAACCCCCCAGGACAGAGAGAACTGGCGAGGAAAGCACAGTGGAAGGGGAAAGGCCAATGGGCCAGCAGCAATCTACTCTGTAGACCAGAGAAAGCTGTGGTAAGCCGCCTGCAGGAAGGGCGGCTGGCGAGAACGGGCCGGTTCACCCGGGGTGCGCTCGGACAGAGCCAGGGACGGGAGGCACAGGCATCTCTGAAGGCCGGGTGCAGGTCGGGCTCGAGACAGGAGGCATGGTGGTGAGGCCCCAGAGGAGCAGCGAGCTGGCTGACACCCTCACCGCCCCTTCCAGCTGGGGACTGTGCTTCCATGTGACAGAGAGCCACAGTTCACTGTGAGCTGAGCCACTCCACACTAAGGCAGCTGGCGTGGCTGAGACTGGTCAGGCAGGAGGTGGAGTCCTCTCAGGGAAGCCACCCTGCCCGAAAGGCCTGTGGGAACACACAGCTCTAAGTGCCCTTTCCGCAGGGTGCCTTCAGATACGAAGAAGGACGGATAAGGAAAGCCTGCAACATGAATCACAGAGCCCAAAACAAACACAAAAATTCAAGAAAAGCACCGAGACAAAAGGGTATTTCAAGAAAACTAGGTTCTCAGAGACCAGGAAGATACTGTACCCATCCAAAAAGAATAGAGTGCTATAATAATGGAAAGCTCACGGAGTAAGAAAGACCATGGACTAAAAATGCAATAGATTCAAAACAAGGAATTGGAATTAAAAAAGGTGAGCAAGAGCCCATGATGGCAGAGGGGAAGGGAGGAGACCCACCCACCGTGGGGGGCCTCTGCTGATCCCGGTCAGGGCTGTGTCCCTGAAGACATTATGCTTGCACGGGAACTGAAGGACAAGCAAGACTTTCAGAGGAGAACAAGGCCTGCGGGCAGAGGAAAACTTTGGGTGGGAAGGAGAACAAGAACACTGTTGCTAGAGAGCAGAGCCAGAGTGTAAAAAGGTGGTGGGCCAGGTCCTAATGAGCCCCGGGGACCTTAATTTTATTTGGAAGACACGGCACGTTGGTTGTTTCTATCGGAAACTGTGTTTTAGCTTCTAACTGGGGATAAAACAGCGCATCTTATCTCCACCCCAAATTTCCTGTTAGGCCCACTCTCAGTTTCGATTCTATGGCTGTGTGTGTGTGTGTGTGTGTGTGTGTGTGTGAGAGAGAGAGAGAGAGAGAGAGAGAGAGAGAGAGAGAGAGAGAGAAAGAGAGAAAGAGAGAAAGAAAGAGACAGAGAGCGCATGCACACCAGCTGAAGGGCCACAGAGCCTATTTTCATGAAGACGGAACAGGAAACTGCTCTGGCCCCCACTCCAGGATTCTGCCCCGACACTCTGCATATGACCAAAGCCACTAGAAAATGCCAATATGTGCTGTGTGAGCAGCGTAGCTCTGGCTCAGGAACACACTGCTTACTTACAGTTTAGGAACAAGGGCAAATCTCATCCTACTCAGTAGCTCGTCCTCTTGGAGCATGATCAGGGCAACAGGGTACATCTGATCAAAGTCAAAATTAAACTGCACTCCAGCTGGAGGGTCACGAAGGAAATTCCTCTTGTCCTTTGATGAAAAGGGGAAAAACATGGGGAAAAATGTAGACAGCAATTAATATGTAACAGTGCATCACCAGTTTGACAAATATTCAATTCTCCTAAAGATTTCAGCCACAAAATCCACTGAAGTATCATTAACCTGTCTGCTTGAGAGTGGAGAATGACCAATCCTGTCATGTATTTATTATTTATTTTTTAAAGTTTATTTGAGAGAGCAAGTGCACACACAGGTGCACACATGTGCACGAGAGGGAGGAGGGGTAGAGAGAGAAGGAGAGAGAATCCCAAGCAGGCTCTGCCCTGTCAGCATGGAGCCCCTGAGATCACGACCTGAGCTGAAACCAGGAGTGGGACACTTAACTGAGCCACCCAGGTGTCCCCTGTCATGTATTTTTTTAACAGTCTCCACTGAAGAGAGCCTTGTGGGAGGCCAGGAAGTTCAATCATGCAGTTAGTTGAAATTACAGAGTTTCAAATCATATGAATGTACATTTGTTCCAGCGAGTATCTTTATGTGAAAACTACTGTAAAATAATCTTAGAAAATTGGCTGCTTAAATAATCTTAGAAACTGGCTACTATCGGGGCACCTGGGTGGCTCAGTTGGTTAAGCGTCCGACTTCAGCTCAGGTCACGATCTCGCGGTCCGTGAGTTCGAGCCCCGCGTCAGGCTCTGGGCTGATGGCTCAGAGCCTGGAGCCTGCTTCCGATTCTGTGTCTCCCTCTCTCTCTGCCCCTCCCCCATTCACGCTCTGTCTCTCTCTGTCTCAAAAATAAATAAACGTTAAAAATTAAAAAAAAAAAAAAAAGAAACTGGCTACTATAAGCATCAGTTTCATCATATCTTGCCTGTGTTAGATTTTAACCATATTTTTGGTTTTTGAGATGCCTACATCAATAAAGAACAAATCTGAACCTAAATAGGGTTTAGTTATTTTACCTTCTCATGCAAAAATTTCAAAGTCTAAAAAAATTGCCATATCACGTTTCACCTGGATTTCTACAGCAGCCGCTGAAGGGGCAAGTATCTCCAGTCCCATTTCTCCCACCCAGAGCAAGCAACTTTCTACCCTGTCCCAAGGAAAACGTGTTTTACTGGTCACTAAAACCCTTAAACGACTCGTTTGTCGCCTTTGAGATGAAACCTAAACTTACCAGAATGGTACAGAAAGGTCTTCATGATCTGGCTCCATATCCACACCTGCACCTGCACCATGCAGTCCAGTCATATCCGAATGCTTACAAAACCCCCTACCTGAATGTCAAGCCCTGCCCCACATCCCCCAAACATCCTCACACCCTCCTCCCAAGACTCATGACTCTACTCCAACGTCATCACTTCTGGGAAGCTGCCCTGAGATCATCCTCTTCCCTCTTCAAAATCAGGGACATGCCGCTTTCCTTGGTGCTTGGGTGGGTGTCCCGCACGACAGTGTTCAGCATGGGGGCGATGCTATGTGTGACTCCACTAGCAGATGTCCAGTAAGCCTTCGGGCTCTGGAGGGCAGGTCTCAGCCACCTCCAGGCCCAGGACTAGGCTGGCCCAGGGGAGGTTCTAAACACAATTTTCTGAATTGCATTCTCACAACTACCTAATGACAGCTGTACTATCAATTTCTTTTTTATGCATGATGCCCTGAGGGGTGCCCCAGCACGAGAAACTTAAAGGTCTACTCTGCTATAGGCTCTGAATTGTCCCAACTAGTGCTTGGCAAGTAGGAGAATGTAGCAACTCTGATGGAGAGACTGCTAATCATCTCCCAGTATCCCTTCCTCCCTCCCTTCCAGGATCACAACTCTTGAGTTCCAGCTGGGCATGTGGCCACCCAGCCAGAGACTGGATTTCCCAGGCTCCCCAGCATTAGAAGTGGCCATGTGTCTAAGTTGCCAAAGGGATGTAGGCCTGAGGGATAGGTGCAATTTCTGAGTCTCATCTTCCAAATGGTCTGGTGTACCCACCATCCTCTTTCCCAGTTCCCACAGGCTGGAACACAGGCACGGTCATGAGAGCTGACTTAACCGCAGAGAAGGCAGACAACAGTCTAGGGGCTGGCATAGGATAAGATTAAGACAGGAAATACTTGGGTCTATAGATGAGTTCGTGGGAAAAGCACACCTACGTGGACCATCTACCTCTAGACTCTTACATGAGGGGGGAAGAGGGAGGGAAAGTCACAGCTTGTTTAACCTACTGTATTTTTTTATTTCTTCACTATAGCAATTTAGTCTATCTCTTAAAACATTCAGAAGCCACCATAAAGGATGTACTGAAGATGGTTCAAAGCCTCTGGGTCATGCTGGTATCTTGAGTGCTCTCTTGCAGGCATGTCTGTGTGCAATGTTCACTGCATCATCCATTCAGCAGATGCCCACTGAGTACCTGCTGTGCCCCAGGCACCGTGCCACCTGCTCAGCAGGGCACAGCACAAATGGAGTCCCTCCCTGCCTGCACAGCGTTTCCATTCCACTTGTGGGGTGGGGGAGTGGGAAGAGACAGACAAGGGTTTAGACTGCTAAGGCTATGAGATGGGGTGCCTAGTAGAGGGCTGAAAGGGTGGCGAGGGAGGTGACCTTTGAGATGAGATCTTGTGGAATGGTGTAGGGTGGGCTTCTAGGAAGAGTGGACAGCAAGCACCAGGCACTGAAGCAGGACAAAGCTTGGCTCACTTGTGTTCCAGAAAAAAACAGTGGCTGGAACACTGGGACCCAGGGCAGTGGGGCACGAGGGAGGTGAGGGATGCAAAGCCAAGGGCCTTCGAAGCCAGTGGAAGGGGTTTAGATCCTAGCCCACGCGAGACGAGATGCCATTAGAAGGCTCTATGTGGGAGAGTGACACGAAGGGATTTACATCATAAATGGGACCCCTGTGGCTGCTGTGAGCTTGTAGGGAAAGGGGTAAGGATAGGACGGCGGCTGGGACCCTGAAGGCAGGAGATGATGGCATTGGGACCGCTGTGGTGGCAGCAGCAGTGGAGAAGTGGTGTAGAGGTATATCAGGAACATAGCGTTGTCAGGTTGCAGCAGGCCCAGGCGGGGTGGGGGTGGGGTGTGACTGAAGGAAGACTCTTGGGTTAGTGACTAGAACAAACTGGTGGATGACTGGAGTCTTATTTTGAGATGGAGAAGATGAGGACAGGAACAGGTCTGGGGGACAGAGGAGCTATGAGGACTTACTTGACTGTGAGTATCTGATGTCTGCCCTCAAATGACAGTCTCACTGTCCCAATTCTCTTCTGGAGATAAGCATTATGTGATGTCAGCATCAAGTTTGGCCATAACACAGTAAACAAAACACATGGTGTTCATGCTGAACTTGTAATGGATGCTCAGGCCTTTAAAGGGCTTACTAATGGAGGGGCACCTGGGTGGCTCGGTAGGTTAAGCATCTGACTCTTGGTTTCCGCTCAGGTCATGATCTCACAGTTCATGGGATCAAGCCCCATGTGAGGCTCTGTGCTGACAGCGTGGAGCCTGCTTGGAGTCTCTGTCTCTATCTCTCTCTGTGCCCCTCCCCTGCTTGCACTTGCTCTCTCTCTCTCAAAATAAATAAACAAACTTAAAAAAAATCTTTTAAGGGGTTTACTAATGAAAAAGAAAAAATCTTAAAAATGCCCTGGGGGAGGACAATGGAAGCAAAGTAAAGCCCAGCTCTATGTCTGTTTTCTAGACTGAAGTTCCATTTATGACTTTGGTTAAAAAAAAAAAAAAAAAAAAAAAAAAGAGTAGATTAAAAACAAAGCTTGAAAACCACTGATACAGTCAAAGCCCTATTTGCTGAGTCCCCTGCCAGGCAGGCTGCTAGGTGCTGAGGACAGAGATCAAAGCCAGTCTCTCCACCCACTAAGAATCCACAGCCCAGTGGAGACACATGTAAGGAGTGAGTGTCACATTTGGGAGTCACAGTCATCACGCCTGCACGACGGCAATAAAAGGCCCTACCTACCTCATAAACGTACAGTGAGGCTTAAAGGAGATAATGGGTAAGAAAGTTCTTTCTGAAAGTGTCAGGTACTGTACAACTGTTAACTGGTATCACTATGTTCCCTCTGAAATCCCAAGAGAAATCTTTGTAGGCCAGCAAAGAAAAGTTTATTTCTTTCAATTTCATTTTAAAATACATATGATAGTTAAGGAGAAAATTTAGAATACAATCTTTTCACTCAGATAAACTAGAATGATATCTAGAAACTTTGTATGATAGCATATCTCAAAAGATTATCTTAATAACATAAAAGAATCCTTTTAAGGCTGAAATAATTATTTTGTGCAACAGATCATACTTTTCTGTTAAGAAAAAAGAACTTAAGGAGAAGTTAAAACTTGGCGGGAGGGGGAACTTAGGGGGAAAAACCAGCGAAAGTTGATGTGTACAGTTCTAGTATCTCAAAACATTTTAAATACTATATAGAAGAAAAACATTCTATGGATAAAGTCATGATAGGAAGAAAGTATCTCTATACAGGGAATCACGAGGTACTTACAGCAGATAAGGCCAAGATTTGCTGTTGAATTGTTTCTTCATCATTACTATCAACCCATGGTGGCACTGCTGCTTCTAAAGGTTTTAATAATAAAGAAAAAAAGAGAAAAACATGTTACAAAGGTTACACTGCAATCGTGGTTTGAAAGAATAAGTTGCCACATAATCAATGTGGCAATTTATTAGTGAGCTCCAAGTATGAACATTCATCATAATTCCTAGACTTAAGATATGAATCTAAAGCATGTACGCATTTGGTAAAAAATTACTTGAGTTATATGGTAGAGAAATTGGACAACACCTTGACCAAGTGACCCAAATGATCATCACCAATGAAAAAGAGATGGTCATCGTAGGCCTCCAGATGGGCTATCCTGAGAAGGACACAACATCATCTATGTAGTATTCTGGCCAAGAATGCATAATCTGAATCTAATCATGAGGAAATATCAGCCAAAGCCCAACTAGGAAAGGTCTATTTAAAAAAAAAAAAAGAGGAGGCCAAGGGGGCGGGGGCAGAATATCCTTTGAAAACATTAATGTCCTAAAAGACAAAGGTCCTGGATTGGTGCAGATTAAAAGAGGCTAAGACACATGAGGAAAGCTATGCTGCATGCTGTATTGAGGGAGAAAACATACAAAGGACATTACTGGGTCAATGGACAAAATTAGAATATGCACATCGTATCAGTGTTCTTTTCCTAAAGCTGGTAACTGTCTGGTCGGTGATTATGTAAGAGAATACCCCTAATTCTTAGGAAACACACATTGAGTGGAACAAAAAGACACACACAGAGGGAGAAAGGTTGTAAAGGACAAGGCAGTTGGACTAAAACCAACAATCTAGGGAGAGGGGGTATGGGTGTTCTCAGTACTCTTTTTTTTTTTTTTTTTTTAATATATGAAATTTATTGTCAAATTGGTTTCCATACAACACCCAGTGCTCATCCCAAAAGGTGCCCTCCTCAATACCCATCCCCCACCCTCCCCTCCCTCCCACCCCCCATCAACCCTCAGTTTGTTCTCAGTTTTTAACAGTCTCTTATGCTTTGGCTCTCTCCCACTCTAACCTCTTTTTTTTTTTTTTCCCTTCCCCTCCCCCATGGGTTTCTGTTAAGTTTCTCAGGATCCACATACGAGTGAAACCATATGGTATCTGTCTTTCTCTGTATGGCTTATTTCACTTAGCATCACACTCTCCAGTTCCATCCACGTTGCTACAGAAGGCCAGATTTCATTCTTTCTCATTGCCACGTACTCAGTACTCCCTTTATACTCGCAACTGCTCTGTAAATTGAAATTATTTCCAAATAAAAAGTTCTTTTGAAAAAGTCACTGTACTTGATTCATGACAAAAGGTGATAAGCAGTTAGGAACTGAGAAGAGGGTTGTCAGGAGTGAAAGCAAATAAACGGGCAAATCAGGAAGTAAACAACAGGGCTGGGATCTACAACAGACATGTTGTCTTTGGTGCTCACAAGAAGAAGGGGATTACAACTCATCAGGCTTATACTGTTGGGTGACAAATGCAGCCACTGAGAGGTGAGTCCCAGGGGTCTTCTGCAGAGACCTGGGAGGTGATCTTGGTCTAGGAGGAGTTCAGTGCTGGGTGTGTGTAGGGGGTGTTCAGAGGGAGCAGCAAGTAGGAAATAGTGGAGACAAAGCCAGTGAGCATCCGAACTGGGGCTACCATCTGAGCTGGGGCTGTGGAGGTGGGAGGTCAGCACAAAAGATACATGCAGGGGGTCCTAGTATTTTCAACAAAACACCCCTGCCCTTTTCTGTCATGCGGCAAAAGTCCAATGGAAGAGACATCCTATTGTGTACCAACTGATAGAAAAGTTATGTGTATGTGTGGATAGACATATGGACAGACAGACACCTGGCTCATTCTTAGGCTCATCTTAAACAAGCAAATGGTGGCAATTATAATCCAAACCCTGTTAAATATAAGATAAAATAAGCATATTTTCATACTTAAAAAAATTGGGGTAAAGCCCCTTGAAAACACTATTTGCTTTAATATTCTGGCCTCCAATTTAAGTCTATTCACCTTGGGTGGCCTCTCCTGGTACTACTTAACCCTCAGATGAGGTCCTCTCAAGGCTCAACCTACCGGTATGGATGAGACACTCCCTGCCTCCCTGTTCCTCTGAAACTGCTCTTTTTAGGGTGACCAGTAACCTCCTGGTTGTCCAACCCACGGACAGTGCTTAGTTCTTTTCTCTCTAGGCCCAGTTTCCTTCTTTGTGAAATGGAGATAAGAGTAAGTACTTCTGAGTTTCTGTGACCGTTAAATGAACAAATGCACAAGGAACACTCACATGGTGCCTTTCCTCATGGTCCTTGTAAATGGACTTCTTAGCCGACCTAACTCTCCTTGAAATTCTCCCCTCTCTGGGCTTCTATTGCTTCTCTCTCCTAGCTGTTGTCTCTTGGTAAGTAAACGGGCACTGGTTTTGATGGCAGATTTGTTTCATCACTTACCAGCTGAGCAACCTGCAGCGAATTAACCTTGTTGATCCTACCTTTTAGTAAAGAAGATGTTGCATGTAAACATCAGGCACTCAGGAACTGTCAATTTCTCCCATTCCTTCCTTCCTGCCAACACTGTTAGATCTCTGCTCAGCTCTCTTCATGCTCGACACACTTCTCACTGAGCTCACCTACTCTCATGGTTTTTACACAAATTGACTTCTAATCTGTATCAGTAGATGGAATTCTTCATGCATGCTTCACACAGGAATCAACTGCTCCTGTTGGACCCCGTTCAGTTAATTTAGAGCAGTGCCGACCAACAGAACTTTCTGCACTGATGGAAATGTTCTAGGTTTGCACTGTCCAATATGGAAGCCACTAGCCCCTTGTGGCTATTGGGCCTTTGAAATATGACTTGTGCAACCGAGGAATGGAATTTTCCTGCATTCCCTTCCCTGCCTTTGTACATGTTCCTCTCACCTGGGGTCTAATGGGTGTCTCAAAACTGAAAGTGCCTCTGAGCCTTTCCCCTGCTCACTCAAAGTTCCTATCTCAGAGGCCCTGACCAGCTCCTACCCCAAGTCTCCAAGCCAGGATCACTTTCTCTGCTATCCTAAGGTAGGCTAATTTGTATAGATTTTTTGTCCCCAAAGCTGCTTTCCACTTTGAGTTGCCTGACCTGCCACAGGACTAACTAGCTCTTTTTGAATTTGTGGCACTGCTCAAACTGATGGAATTGTTTTACCCTTTTGCCAAATTCAAAGACAAGAGGCCGGTTTTGTGTTTGAGTACATCCAAACAGTAAAAGTAGACATTTTGAGATCCTGTAACTGCAAACATTTAAACAAGCATTTGTCAGTAATGAAATGCACTAACTTCCTCAAACACTCCATGACTTTTCATGGCCCTCTGTCACTCCTCTAGAAAGCTCTTTCGTTTTTATCTCCTGAAGAGAATGGGAAGGGAGCCAACTTCTGCTAAGTGCCAATTATGTGTATATCACACAGTGTGTTGGCCATGTTATAAAATGAGAAATGAATGCTCACTCTGTCACAGCCAGCTCCCCAGAGGGGCTGTCACCAGTTCCGTGGGAACAATTTCCTCCCTTCCTTTAAACCCCAAAGGTTTATGAGCTTGACTTCCCCACTAGTCTTTGTGCTACCTGAAGGATGGGGGCTGTTACACATTTTTGTATTCTCAGCGCCTCAGTGTGGTGTCTGGCACATTAATAGGTGCTCAATAAAATTTGGTAGGTGAGTCATGTATAAAAACCGATATCATACCTGACTTTTTGGTATGCTGTTCCTCAACAAATTTTTTCTGTTCCTTCTGAAAATCTCCTATAATGGTCTGTTAAAAAATATATAAAGAGTCAAATTACTTCGAGAAGGTTATTACATGTAAGATTTGTGAAGTCATTTGAGACATTTTATTAATTTTATTCAAATAAAAAGGTTAAAAAAGTGATACTTCACCCTTTCTCCACCAAAAGGGAAAATCAATTCAATAGTTTTGAATTTTAAGTATACAACCTTTTTTATGATGGATTATCTTTTCAAATGCAAAGATAAAATGAGTCAAAAATTGAATTTTTGTTTTATCCCAAAAAACAATAAAAGCCAGGTCAAATCTCATCCTAACATGTAGTACACACAGCAAAGCAGCTAAATAACAAGCTATCTGAAGTTTAATCGATGGCCTCCTTAGTTCAAATAATTACCAACATAAATGAAATTCCCCAGGCCTACACCCTACCACTGCAGGAAATGAACAAACTCATTCCTTAGAGTCTGAAAATGTAATTCCTAATGGGACTTTAAAAACTTAAGTGAATGATGCCAAGGCATAAATATTTGGAAACAGTTACAGTTTAAAATTAAACTCACAATATAAAAAGTTCAGTATTATGCAAAAGTATCAGTGTATTTCAGAATATATTAAAATTAAAACCAAGGTTACTTAAATCATTGCTACTTCTTATACAAAAAGAAGAAAAAAACCTCCAAGAGTCTCAACAATTAATATTTTTATCAGAATATGATATCCAACTTGGATTAATGACGTTCATAAAAAGGGATAATTATATTTAGCTGCTAATCAATTTGAAAAGATGTTGAGGGGCGCCTGGGTGGCTCAGTCGGTTGAGCGTCCGACTTCAGCTCAGGTCACGATCTCACGGTTCGTGAGTTCGAGCCCCGCGTCGGGCTCTGGGCTGATGGCTCAGAGCCTGGAGCCTGCTTCCGATTCTGTGTCTCCCTCTCTCTCTGCCCCTCCCCCATTCATGCTCTGTCTCTCTCTGTCTCAAAAATAAATAAACACTAAAAAAAAAAAAATTAAAAAAAAAAAAAAGAAAAGATGTTGAAATGTACCTTATCAATGATGTCATCTATCTTTCCTTCTTCTACTGATTTCTTTATTGTTTGTGCTGTTTCAGCAACTGATTCAGTTATCTTTTTTGTAGCAGCAGTTGCAAAGCTAAATAGATAGTCTGTAAAGAATAAAAGACAGTCTATGCTCCATTCAAGTACAATGGTTATTATATTTGTGATTCTTCCCTTAAAGAGCTCTCATGAGAATCTTCAACCATAGGGCATGTTTCTTGTTAACTAGGACGTGAAACGAGAACCACTGACAGTACCCCACCTTCTGGGTGGACCCGCCGGCCATCCATACCCGGCCTTTAATTCATCTCTTGCAAGGAGCGTTAAGCATACGCCTCCCTTCTCCCCCAGTAGTCTCTAGTTCTAACTTATCTCAGCAAGTAATCTCCCTTCCAACTTCACAAATAAGATCAAGGCTCCTTTTCACTTTCCTTCCTTTCTAGACCCTAAATATCCTATTTTATTTTCTCCTTCCCTCTTGTTCAAAGAAAAAATGTCCCTCCCTCCCTAGATTAACCCATCTCGTGATAAATCTGGGGGAATTTTTAATAAATAGAAATCTTGGCAAGCCCTAATATAAATATAAGTCCTTCTTAACTAATAATAATGAGCAAATACGTAGAATAAAATTAAAACCGGAACATATAAACTTTCACCTTTACAAAAGCACAAAATTAATGTTTCTAAAGACCCGAAAAGACATTATGTATCAAAGCTCTATTGCAACCGCAACATAAAGGCCTGTATGTAAACAAATATCATTTCGAAGTCCACAATGTATACAACATAGGCTGCGGGAAGCAACCTCAGGCAGGTCCTGAAGCTGGACCCGCTGGGGGATGCTCCTGGGCCACTGCCTTCCAATCTCATCTAGTGGGAGATACTCTCTAAGTTAGGGCACTCTTGCCTCTGCTACTTGCACGTGCGGAGGGGCAGGTGGGTTGACTCTTACAACACTCAGGGAGAAAACCCAGATAAGAATGGCAAAGGGAGCTTGGCACACCAGATTAAATCCTCACTGGTGGCTGGTATCACTTCCAGAGAATCAGGTAACTTGTACCACTACCTGGGAGCAGCAGTACTATCTCCCCATCTGAATGACCTTCTCTTCCACTTTCCATAGCCTTTACCATAAAGAGTCTACTTTCTCCCATTGCGTCTGGTGGCATTCACCTGTCCATGATGTCAACACCCCATTGTGACTATAAAACGGGACACTACTTGCCTATGGTCTCCTTCTCACCATTCTTCCCCCTCCTATTCTACATTCATATGATCCCAAGAAATTCTTGAGTATCTCCAAGGAGGTTTCAGATACATTATTCCTAGGTTTGAAACACCTTTATCTTCCCTCCTTTTATCTGGCTTAACTCTGCATATACTGTGCATCTCCACTTACATATCGCTTCTCAGGAAATGTTCCCTGGCTCCTTGACTGGAGTAGGAGCTCCTGAGATGTGTTCCCTCAGCACCTGTGTTGCCCAACCAACAATATTCATGACACTCTATTGATTACTTGGTGGATCTGTCTTCCCAGACAGACTCGGGGCCCATCCTAAGTTCCACTGGGGCAGGGACCAAGGCTGTCTGATTCACCACTGTATCCCCAGTGAGTGACCAATAAGTCCTTGTTGAATGGACAAATGGGGGGCAACATAGTAAGTTTTAGGGAAGGGTTTTAGGGAAGTCCCTCATTTCTGTTTGGTTATGATTAGTCTATTTACAATAAATTGGGTAGACAGCCAGATTATTTTGTAATAATATTCTTTGCAGAGAGTCAAAGAAATCTGAAGTTCTAAAAGAGCAGGGTTCCTTTTAAGATTTTCTCTCAGGAAAATGTTAAAAAAATTTTTTTGATGTTTATTTTGGAGAGAGAAATAGACAAAGCGCAAAGCGGGAGGGGCAGAGATAGAGGGAGACCAGAATCTGAAGCAGACTCCAGGCTCTGAGCTGTCAGCACAGAGACCAACACGGGGCTCGAACCTGTGAACCTCAAGATCATGACCCGAACCGAAGTTGGACACTCAACCGACTGAGCCACTTAGGCGGCCCTGAGCCACCTAGGCAGCCCTCAGGAAAATGTTTTTAATTAGAATCATCATTTTTATGGGGCGCCTGGGTGGTTCAGTCAGTTGAGCTTTCGATTCTTGGTTTCAACTTAGGTCATGATCTCATGATTCATGAGTTTGAGCCCAACATCCCGGCATCAGGCTCTGCATTGACAGTGCAGAGACTGCTTTGGATTCTCCCTCCCTCTCTCTCTGCCCCTCTCCAACACAGACATTCTCTTGCTCTCTCTCTCAAAATAAATAAAACTTAAAAAAAAAAAAAAAGAATCATCATTTCTATTCCAAGGAGTACTGCCATTTAAAAACTGGTATTTTAGGGGCGCCTGGGTGGCTCAGTCGGTTAAGTGTCCAACTTCGGCGCCGGTCATGATCTCATGGTCCGTGAGTTCAAGCCCCACGTCAGGCACTGTGCTAACTGCTCAGAGCCTGGAGCCTGCTTTGGATTCTGTGTCTCCCTCTCTCTGACCCTTCCCCAGTCAGGCTTTGTCTCAAAAAATAAATCAACACTAAAAAAAAAAAAAAAAAAAAAAAATTAAAAATAAATAAATAAATAAATAAAAACTGGTATTTTAGGGGCACCTGGGTGGCTCAGTCGGTTGAGTGTTTGACTTCGGCTCGGGTTGTGACCTTGTGGTTCGCGAGTTTTGAGGCCTGCATTGGGCTCGCTGCTGTCAGTGCAGAGCCTGCTTCAGATCCTCTCTCGCCTTCTCTCTGTTCCTCCCTTTCTTGCTCTTTCCAAAATAAACATTTAAAATACATAAATAAATAAAATCTGGTATTTTAGCATAAATATCTCAATTCTCAGATTTTAATGAGGTACAGTACACTGAACACAGAGAACACTGGAGAAGTATAGTTCTCGCCCTCAAGGAATGCCCATTTCCAACCAAATAAAAGACTCAAAGACAAGAGGAGCAAGAATAATCATTAAACAGAAGCACTCAGAGAAGGGAGTAATTAGAGAGTGGTCTGGATTGTGAAGTCAGAGGGAGGGGGGGCATGGGAAAGCATGATAGGAGATTTTCAGGTAAGAAAGCTCATGAAGATGAGAAGTGGCTTATTAGTTTTGCAAATTAACATATCGGCTGACACCAAGTTAAAGGCAGTTTTAACTACATGGTTAGAAAAAGTTGAGACTAAGATAAGAGTTAACAGGAAGTAATAGGAGTACAATGTCCATTTTGAGAACACAGGCATAAAGAGAAGGTCTCAAGTGAAGCAGCAACCAAAGAAAAGGAAGACTAAATAAAATGTGTCCAGTGAGCAAGACTAAGCAACCTTATGAAAGGAGGGGGCAGATTTCAAACACTGAAAGCAGTCATTTTACCTTCATTTTAGACTCATAATCATCCTGGGAAGAATAGGTGTAATCTGCCCAGTTTACAGATAGGTAAGCCAAGGCTCACAGAGGATAAATGATTTGCCCATTAAGATAGTGGCAGACTCTGCTGATGGCCTAGCCAATGCCTATTCCCTTCCTCCTTGGCAAAACAACCCCAGTTTGGTGGGAGCTTATCAAAGCTGGGGGTGGTCTTGGGGACTTCCGACACAATCAAGGTGGTTTTATTAAGCCTCTGTTAGATTTTCCGTAATTTGCAGCTGATTTTTCTGTAATTTGCAACTGATATCACAATAAAGACAATAGTACAGAAAACTCAAACACAGGCTATCTGCTTCTAACTGGCAAGCTTGTGCCCCAAATCCCACACTGCCTCATGTCAGATGAGCAAGTGACAAGGGCTTGAAGAACTAAATGGAATGATAAAGTGGGGGGCGCGGAGTGGCTCAATTGGTTAAACGTCCAACTTTGGCTCAGGTCATGATCTCACAATTTGTGAGTTCAAGCCCCACATCAGGCTCTATGCTGATAGCTCAGAGCCTGGAGCCTTCTTCGGATTTGTGTCTCCCTCTCTCTCTGCCCCTCCCCTGCTCGCATTCTGTCTCTCCCTCTCAAAAATAAATAAACATAAGAAAAAAAAAGATAAAGTTGGAAGGTTCTCAAAGGTTAGAAAAAGCATTAAAATTATCAGAAGAAAGAGAAGAAGGTAGAGTTTGCTTGCTGCTAGAACAGGAAAGAAAATGAGCAGATAGTGATTTCTAAGGCAAAGCTTTAGAAAATTAATATTCTTAAGGCGCAAAATACTGTATTTCATAAAATTTTAGAACCTTCATGTTGGAGGACTTTAGAGGTTACCTAATTGAACCTCTTATCCATGTAGCCCCACTTCTAGGGATAGGGAGCATGTGACTTCAACGGGTAGCCAATTATTACTGTTATCCCCTCTAATTAGGAAATCTTTTCATTTGCCTTGTCATTCCTACCTCTCAGACTTAGATCTGTCCTTTTAACTAACATAAAATGACTTTTCTCTGAAAAAAAACTTTCAGAATTTTGAGCAATGCCCCTAAGTTTCTTCTTCAAGCCAAAATCCCCAGTTCTGTTTAGTATTGATCATAAGCCATGGGATCCAAGCTCTTGACCATTTGTACTGTCCTCTTCATGGTAAGCCAGAGTTTGTCATCAGCACTGAATTGGTTATTTTACTTCTGTATCAAAGCAGACGTATATTTTCCTATATACACACTAATTTTTGGAGCCCTTTTAGTCGTACACTAAGCAAGTTAGGCACCTAGAACTTGAAATGCACTTTCCCTACAGAAAAAGAGGATAGCCTAATTAACATAGTTCCACCGCAAATATTAATAGCATTTTTCTTTTTTTAAAAAAAATTTATTTACTTTTGAGAGAGAGAGAGAGAGAGAGAGATTGAGAACAGGGGAGGGGTGGAGAAAGAATCCCAAGCAGGCTCTGCGCTGTCAGTGCAGAGCCTAATGCAGGGCTCAAACTCACCAAATGAACCATGACATCATGACCTGAGCCAAAATGGAGTCAGATGCTTAACTGACTGAGCCACCCAGGCACCCCCTACTAACAGTACTTTTCAAAGGAGAAGAGACGATGGCCCTTCCTCCATTTCTGGGCATGGACTGACCTTAGGGATGGTTTTGAAAAAGCCAAAGCTCATTTTTGGCCACTCTCCCACTTGTTTAAACTATGCAAACGACTCACGTATTGAACGTTCTCAGAGGTATGGACTTTTCTTTAAAAAAAAAAAAAAAAAAAAGTACAGGGGCGCCGGGGTGGCTCAGTGGGTTGGGCTTCCGACTTCGGTTCAGGTCATGATCTCATGGTTCGTGAGTTCGGGCCCCACGTCGGGCTCTGTGCTGACAGCTCGGAGCCTAGAGGCTGCTTCTGATTCTATCTCCTTCTCTCTCTGCCCTTCCCCTGCTCTCACTGTGTCTCTTTCTCAAAAATAAAATAAAAACATAAAAAAAATTTCTTAAAAAAAAAAGTACAGATGAACCTTCAATTTGGTCGACTTCAACAAAAACCAAACAACCAGTTTGCACTGAATAATAAGTTACTTTGAGGCATGAGGCCTTCAGGGAGGTTGAGAGGCACTTTTCAGTGAGTTCCCTTATCAACTGTCTCCTTCTGAAGCAGGTGATCCTAGGAGGCTGGAGTTTATCAGGAGGGAGGACCAAGGATGGGAACGTTTGGTTTTAGGTGATGGAATGGAATGTAGGCCTGGGTGTCCACCACTTGTAACTGGTGAGTTGCCTACATTTACAAATAGATCACCATGAACCAGAAGTATTTAGAGTCCAGCCCTGAAGGCAGGCACTCAACAAATGTTTACAGAACAAATGGGGCTCCCAGGAGAGTCCGTGTAGATTTTAAAAGGCTAAAGAACTGAATCTATTCAGTGGTTGTCAGGCTGAGAGGTGTTTAACTTCAGGTTTTTTAAATTTTATTTTATTTTATTTTATTTTATTTTATTTATTTTTAAAAATACTTTTATTTTATTTTTGAGAGACAGAGCACAAGTGGGGGAGGGACAGATAGAGAGGGAGACACAGAATCCAAAGCAGGCTCCAGGCTCTGAGCTGTCAGCACGGAGCCCGATGCGGGGCTTGAACCCACGAACCATGAGATCATGACCAGAGCCGAAGTCGGATGCTCAACCGACTGAGCCACCCAGCCGCCCCATAACTTCAGGTTTTTTTAAAAAAAAAGTTTATTTATTTGAGAGAGAAAGACAGAAGGAGAGAGTGGGAGGGGGCAGAGAGAGGGAGAGAAAATCCCAAGCAGACTCTTCGCTGGATCCCATGAACCTGGAGATCATGACCTGAGCTGAAATAAAGAGTCTGACACTTAATGGACTGAGTCACCCAGGTGCCCCTAATTTCAGTTTTTAAAAAATGAGTCTTTTTAAAGACAACATACCTTTTAGGATCAGTACGTAGAAATAAGAAAATATCTGATCATCTCTCTTATCTTTCTGAAGGTTTGTGTGTAAACAAGAACCTTTACATCTTTTTAAAATCACATAAATTTCAGAACCAAAAGAGCTCTCTTATTTGGAAACGACATTTGCAATGTGCCTGTGGGTGGGGAAGTTGGGATTCTCTGTCTTCCTCGTTCTCTGCCCCTCCCCTACTCTTTCCCTCTCAAAATAAATAAACTTAAAAAAAAACCAAACAAACATGAAATTAAAACATCTCTGAGCCTGACTCCCACTTGGGTAGATTCATGGTAGTACTTCCAGCTAACCTTAGCTTCCCCAAACACCAAGAGTCTGATGAGGAAAGAAAGAGGTGGGAGCATTAGGCTCCAAAGTAGACATCCATATTGAAAATAAATCTATTTTAGAATATTCAGGACTTTGTTACTAAATACAAACATGAAGTTTCAAGTTGATGATAAAGTCCTCACTGTTTTTAATATAATTTATTGTCAAATTGACTTCCATACAACAGCCAGTGCTCATCCCAACAAGTGCCCTCCTCAACGCCCATCACCTATTTTCCCCTCTCCCCCGCTTCCCATCATTCCTGTTTGTTCTCTGTATTTCAGAGTCTCTTATGGTTTGCCTCCCTCCCTCTCTGATTGTAACTATTTTTTCCCCTTCCCCTCCCCCACAGTCTTAAGTTTCTCAAGATCCACATAGGAGTGAAAACATATGGTATCTGTCTTTCTCTGTATGACTTACTTCACTTAGCATCACACTCTCCAGTTCCATCCACGTTGCTACAAAGGGCCATATTTCATTCTTTCTCATTGCCACGTAGTATTGCATTGTGTATGTAAACCACAATTTCTTTATCTATTCATCAGTTGATGGACATTTAGGCTCTTTCCATCATTCGGCTATTGTTGAAAGTGCTGCTATAAACATTGGGGTACATGTGCCCCTATGCATCAGCATTCCTGTATCCCTTGGGTACAAGAGTCAGACGCTGAACCAACTGAACCACCCAGGCGCTCCCAGCATGTGACTCTTGATCTCAGAGTTGAGAGTTCAAGCCCCAAGTTGGGTGTAGAGATTACTTTAAAAAAAAAAAAGTGACTTTTAAAAAAATGTTTATTTATTTTTGAGAGAGAGCATGAGGGGGAAGAGCAGAGAGAGAGGGAGATAGGATTCAAAGCTAGCTCTGCGCTGCAGCAGAGAACTCGATGTGGGGCTCGAACTCAAAAACCATGAGATCATGACCTGAGCCCAAGTCGGAGGCTTAACCAACTGAGCCACCCAGACACCCCAGAAGCAACTTTTGCTAGTTCCCTGAAGATCAACGAAAATGGCTCTCTGTGTTGTGTGAAATGGAGTAAACACCCATACCCTGCTTTTCCTAACATGGTCCCACTTGTATCCATCTCAACTACCTAACATAGCCTCTCTAGTTCTAGTCCAATTCATCTGACATCTTTTGAAAATGGCAAGTTTGTTTCTCCTCAATTTTCTACACAGGAAACAGTTATTCCCTCTTTAGAGATTTTGTTGTACAGCACTTGGTTTTATTTCTCTTGTGCACTGTTTGGGGGCCTTGAGCTGAGGTTCTGTACTGCCATGATTTTACATTAGATCTATTTTCCCTGCCCCTTCCCCCAAACTTTTTGAATGTTACAGCCTTTCTTTCTTCTTTTAATGTTCATGTATTAATTTATGAGAAAGAAAGAGAGAGAACAAGAGAGGGTAAGCATGAGCCGGGGAAGGGCAGAGAGAGAGAGAGAGAGAGAGAGAGAATCCCAAGTAGGCTCCTTCCTGTCAGCAAAGAGCCTGACTCGGGGCTTGAACTCACAAACTATGAGGTCAGGACCTGAGCTGAAATCAAGACGCTTACCCAGGTGGCCAGTTTAGCGCCTTTCTTATTCTAACATGTGTTCCTCCACTTTCAGACTCCAGCCTCCCCTATGCTCTTCTTGCCTTTTAGCAGATTCTTTAAAAATGCTTGCTAAATTTACTATCTACCTTTGCCACAGTTCTCTCGCTTGTAGTGCCACCTGCTTTAGGACTCACCTTCTCAAGGATGTTTTCTTTGATCATTTAAGCCCGCCAAGGTCTCCAGAATCAGAATTACCAGAGTGATGTGTTTATTTTTCAAGCCTACTACTTTCACTGTCCTCCCTAACTAGACTGTGGCTCGCAAAGGGTACGGCCTTTCAAATGAGACAGACCTGGGTTCAAATTCCACTTCTACCATTTGCCATAGCTTTGAGCCAGTAACTGTAGGCTTGTTCTCCCAACTCACAGAGGTGTTTAACAGATTAAATGAGAAATCGTCCACAAGCCATCCGGTACTGAAACCTGCATCCCAGACAATAATCCACAAGTACTTTCCCGCCTTAAAAAAAAATTCCGCTGCACCTAAACCAGCCTGAGGGACGCCTTCGGTAACTCTTCCCGCAATTTACTTCAGACAACACACTCGGCGCTACAGACGCAAAAGGGCACTTTTCCAACTGACTTAAGCTCCCCAACGCCCCCCGTCCTGGGGGTGGGGGGTGTGGAGGTGAAAGCTCAAGAAATGAATAAAAAAGATTCCCTGTCAAACCTAAAGACGTCGAGCCACACCGCTTTGCGGAGGCCCTGGCTCCCAATGTTTACACACCTCGTAAGGCGGTGACCTGTCACCAGGAACTTGCCCACAATCTGACTGCTGGATGAAGCTCCAGCCTTGCCCAGATCCTCACCAACCTTTCCCGTCCCAAGAGGACCCACAGACACACCTTCCTCCCATTCCACCCGCTCCACACCCCCCCAAACAGTCGGGCCTGCGCCCCGGGCGTCAAGAGGAGGGAGCGGGCATCCCCCTACACTCTCTGGTCCCGAGGGCTGGAAGAGACTCACTGCCGAGGCCTTTCGCCTGGTGAAGGAGCTCCTGGTCCCCCGCTTGCTGCGGCTCCCCCTCCACCGACTCGGTCACCGCTTCGGAGCAGTTCTGGGGTGGAGCGTCTCCCTCCAGCTGCCTGTCTCCCTCAGATTGCCGGCCACCCGCCGCCGGCTGCTCCAAGCCAAACCAACTGCTCAAACTCCGGAACATCCCGCCCGCGGTGCCGCTACCGCGGTCCGGGTCACCGGAGACCCTAACTAGCACCGCCGGCTAGCGACTCCACAACGCTTGTCTCCCGGGGAGATGGCCAGAAATGCGACCCGCGAGCAGCCTGTCTATCCGTCTCCCAGTCTCTATGGCAGCTCCGCCGCCGGCCGCGCGTGCGTCACTTCCACCAAAGGCCCCGCCCCCGTGGGCTGTTTATTTCAGTAACTTTATGACGTGCGTGGAAAGCGGACAAAGGTTTTTCCCAGCGTAGTCCCGCCCTGTCGTCTCTCCTCCTTCCCCAGCGTTTCTAGGTGACTGACCCTGCCGTGTAAACGGGTCTTTGTCACTCTAAGCAGCTTGGCTGCTGGCTCAGCCTCGCTTTGTCAGGCCACGCTGGGCCGTCCACGCAGAAATGGAGGTCTTTAGCCCCTTTCTGAGTCCGAATCAAAATTGGCCCCGGGCCTCTAGGTCCAACGACCAATTTACAGGGAATACAGCAGACTAAGGAAAGCGTTAGAGGACCCCATGGGATGCGGGCAGCAGAATCTAAGCTGTGAGAAACCACAGGACAAACGACCTTGTTTCTTCAAATAAATTGCAACAGAGGGGAAGGGGAAGCTATAGGTTAGAAATGAATTTAGAGACATAACCCATGACAACCAGTGGATTTTATTTGGATACTAATTCAAGCAAACATTGGGAGAAAAAGTATGATGTGTATAAGAATTGGAAATTTGAGCAATGGATAGTTGATGAAAGTAACGAATCGTCACATTAAAATTTTAATTGTAGAATACACATAAAATGTATCATCTTAACCATTTTTAAGTGTACAGTTTAGTAGCGTTAAGTGCATTCACATTGTTGTGCAACTATCTCCAGAGCTCTGTGAGTTGCAAAATGCATTAAACAACTCCCCATTCTTTCCTCCCACCAGCCCCTGGCACTCACCAATTTATTTGTCTCTTATGAGTGTGACTACTCCAGGAACTTCATGTAAGTAGAATTATACCGTATTTGTCTTTTTTGTGACTGCCTTATTTCAGTTAGCAAATACCCTTGAGGTCATCCATGTTGTGGCATGTGTCAGAATTGTCTTAAAATTCTGCCTTAACAAAAGGCTGTGTTAAAAAGGGCTGAATATTTCTTTGAGAAAGAGAGGGAGAAAGAGAAAAAGAATCCCAAGCAGGCTCTGCATTGTCAGCATGGAGCCCGATGTGGGGCTCCAACCCATGAACCATAAGATCATGACCTGAGCAGAAATCAAGAGTCCGATGCTTAACTGACTGAGCCACCCAGGTGCCCCATACCACTGTTTGTTTATCCATTTATGTGTTGATGGACATAGGGATTGTTAATCTTTAAATTGTGGTGGTAGTATTGTGTGTATTTAAAGGAGTTCTTACATTTTAGAGACTTGTACTGAGATATTTACCAATGAAATGATAGGATGTCTGGCATTTGCTTCAAATTAATACAGGATGGGGGGAAATGGGTAGGGATATAGGTGAAACAAGCCTGTCCAGGGGTTGACAGTTGTCCAAGCTGGTGGTTATACTTTATGTCTGCTGCTCTATACTTTTATTTTTTCCCATAATAACATGTAAATAAACAAAAAAACGAGTCAAGTAAACAACTACCCCTCCAAACAATTCATGAACATATTTCACAAGCACAGTCTCAAGCAATCCGTTGGCAAAGGACACCCATGATTCCTCCTCCCACCATTTTGAAAAGAGTAACTTAGTTCCAGTGACTTGTGTGAATACTTGGGGACAGATTGTGATAGATTATGATTCTGATTTCCCTGCTCTCCAGTTTTCCAGCCTGAGGTATATTTACAATTCAGGTCCAAGACTTTAGCTTAATAAACCCAAACAGCTTTATTGAGATATAATTCACATACTACATAATTAATGTGTTTAAAGTGTACAATTCAATGGTTTTTGGTATATTACTCTTAATTTTTTAAATAGTAATAAAATATATATTAAAAAATCTGCCCTTTTAACTATTTTCAAAGGTACAATTCAGTGGCATTAATGACATTCCTGCTTGTTTTTAGAGTCAGACCTCTTAGGACCAATGTTTTCTAGGATTTGTGTCAGTGAGAACCTGAAGGTGGTCAACACTTTATTGACAAGGGATATTTGGTTCAAGTATGATAGAAATGAGCCTAGAATTTCAGTCAGGAGCTTACAGGAATGAAGATTCTAACTTCACCGTCTACTAAATGAATAACCTTGACTTGTTATTTGTCCTTTCTGCCCTTCAAGTTTCTTCACCTGCAAAAATATACAGCCAGGGGCTGGGGGGGGGGGGTGTTGGGCTTTCAGTAAGCAGAGGTAGGGCCCAGCCTATTCCACTTTACTTTTGCTTTATCTCCAGGAGCACCCAAAACCACAGTGAAGGCTGTGTTTCCCAGGGAACAGACAGTTTTACAATTGTTCTGAAAGGTAGAATTCTTCAAAATAAAAAGACTGTAAAAGAGCATGAGCCATCTACTTAATGGCAGACTTCTTTATCATCTCTTTTTTATCCTTATTGCTATGCTGGTAGTAGGCCATTAATAAACACTTGTTGAATGAGGATATTCTTGTCCCACCCAAATCAGTCAATCTGAATCCTCTTATCAAATCTGTTTTTCTGCTAGATCCACTCCCCCCCCCCAACAATTTTGGATTAATAATACAATAGTTATCATAGTAATCCCTTTGTATTCACAAAATATCTTTTATCTGTTAGCTACATAGATGAATAGACTAAGATAAGGATAAGACCCCACATCTTGTGGTGAAGAATCTGGCTTTGGGGGTAAATGTTTTACAGTGACTTTGCCACTCATATTAACTAATGTACCTTTGGTCAGGAAACTTCACATCTCTAAGCCTCAGGTTATTCATTATAGAGAGGGGATCATAGTAATTGTCCTGGTTATAAAAAGGGAATGAAGTATTGAAATGTGGAAGGAAGTCTTACATATGTGGCAGGTAAGTATCACCATTGATGTCAACCCATTTCATAAATGTTCTTTCCACAGGATCCTCTGGGAGACTTGTTTCATAACAAACCTCTCCATGCCTCCAGCCTTCAAAGGTGTTTCCTCCTTTTCAAAAAATGTATTTATTGGCTTTCATGAAGACTTCGGGCTTCCATACAGTTTCTACTGAGTGGAGCCTCTGTTTATTTTTCCAGAAGGTGACATCACTGTCCCTAGCTCCTTCCTGCTTCTTCCTTGACACTACTCTGTCATCCTTGGTGGAGAGAAACTCCCCTTTGCTTTGAAACTCATCTAATTTTTGCCATACAAACCTCCAACCATCCTTGTTGCTGTCATCTATTAGCTTTGGGATCACTCATCCACATTCGCTGAAGATTTGGTTTCTTGGCCTCCATTGGCTCATCCAAGTTCAAAGCCCTCACTGTCCCGCGCACCGGCCTGGTGGGTGCTAGGTCCAATTTCAGTGGTGCCCATCTCATTTGACTCTGTTTTAGCTGTCAGACCCTAAACTGTATCATCTCCTGGAATTACTTACCCTTTGAAGTCTCCAATGCCAACCCCACACTCTGGTGACAATGTGCCAGCTCCCTTATTCCCATAGTCCCTTTGTCTTTAGTTCTCTTTTCTTTCTTCTAGTCTGTCAGCTCCACATTGCTGTCAGTCCTTCCCTGCGTGGACTAGACTCTTAGTGAATTACCATAATCAGATTCTCTCAGGCCCTTAACTGCCTCACTCTTTTTCCCTCTACTCAGCCCACAGACTGCTTTAATCATAAATATCCATATTTATAGATCTACCTATATAGCTGGCAAAATCATAGCTGGCCACCGTTACGCAACAGTGGTTATGACTCCTCTAGGTCTTCTATGACACTTGTCTCACTTGGCACTCTAGTGACTCTCGCTGATTATTCACAATTTTCACCACTTTCCTAACTCTTCTATCTCAATTCCCATCCCTTCTATTGTCCAGTTAGATCCTTTCTCCTTCAGCGGTTTGTGTTCCTCCCTTTGCCTTAAAAACGTGTGTCCTCTCCCAGCCCCAGCCATCCTCCAAACACTTTTTAAAAAATATTTTTTATGTTTATTTTTGAGAGAGAGAGAGAGAGAGAGAGAGAGCGAGCGAGCACAAGTGGGGGAGGGGCAGACAGAGAGGGAAACATAGAATCCAAAGCAGGATCCAGGCTCTGAGCTGTCAGCACAGAGCCTGATGCAGAGCTCGAACCCATGGACCTCGAGACCATGACCTGAGCCCAAGTCTGAAGCTCAACCGACTGAGCCACTCAGGCGCCAGAAATCCTCCAAATACTCTTAAACAGTCTGGAAGCCCTGATTGTCCTTTCCCAACCCAGCTTCGCCCCCTCTCCCCTTCACTAGTAGTGTTTGAGGAACTTTACTGATTTGTTTTATTAAATATTTTATTTAAAACTTTAAAAAATGTTTATTATTTTTGAGAGAGAGAGAGACAGAGGGCGAGTGGGGGTGGGGCAGAGAGAGTGATACTCAGAATCCCAACCAGGCTCCAGGCTCTGAGCAGTCAGCCCAGAGCCTTGTGCAGGGCTCGAACTCAGGATTGTGAGTTCATGACCTGAGCGGAAGTCCCACGCTTAACCACTGAGACACTCAGGAGTCCCCAAAATTGTATTCTTAAGTAATCGCAACACGCAACATGGGGCTGGGACCTACAATCCCCAGATCGGGAGTCGCAGGCTCCACCCAGCCTGGCGCCCCAAGGAACTTTAATGATTTCAATAGACGTGTCGAGCTGCCTCCAGACTGCAAGCCCCTCAAAGGCAGGAATCGAGTTTTATTTGCGTCCTCTTCTTAGCGTTCCTGCAGTTCCTGGAGGGCAGGAAGGGTTCCACAAACGTTTGTGACAGCGTGAAGCTCTTTACAGTGGTGAGAACTGGACGGGAGGACCCAAGCCAGGGTGAGCCTTGCCTAGAGGCAGGGGCTCGCCGGGAACGTGGCGTTCACCCGCGCTTCCGAAGTGCCTCTGCTAAGTGAGCCACGGAGGGGAGGAGCAGTCCCCGGGCTGAACGAGGCCTGGGGCCAAGTGCATCCCGGGCGGAGGGTGGCGGGAAGCTGTCTGTGCCTGAGGAGTCACTTTTTAGGTGCTTGTTTTGGAACACTGCACAAACGCGGGTGCAAACCCCAAGCTCACCAGCGTGAGTCAGCGGGGCCGGCAGCAGCAGGAGAGGGAAAGGTGGGCGAGGAGGGCGCCGCGCACCCCGAGGCCCGCGCGGGCAGCGGGAAGGACCCGGTGGCTACAAGCGACACCCCTAGCGGCGGCCCCTTCCCCAGCCCTACAGGTGAGCGCGGGCCCGCCGCGGGGCGGAGCGCGCCGTCCCTACTGGCCACCCTCCCGGCGCCACCACCACCGCCGCAGGTAACCCCCCTCCCGGACCTTCCCCGGACCCCCAGGGCCTCCGAGCCCCCAGCCCCGGCGCGCACGTGGGGCCGGGCGCCTTTGTCCGCTCGCCGATGGCGCCCGCGCCGAGTCGAGAGGGGCCGGCAGCCGGGCGCGTCCCCGCACCCCGCGCACGCAGACTGCCGGCGGACGGCGGACGGGCGGGGGCCGGGGCTGCCCTGCCCGCGCCCAGTGCCGTCGGAACCTGCCGTGCGGCGGCCCCGCGATCCGGCCTCCCGAGCGTCGCGTCCCCTGGGTGCGCTTCTCCCCGCACGGGCCTCGGAAGGGGGCGCAGGGGCAGGCTGCGCCCCGGGCTCCATTTCTCCCTGGCCTCGGGAGCCGGGAGAGCCCCGAGATGGCGTTGGCGGAAGTGAAGCCCCGCGTGGAGTGAAATGGCCTTTCTGTCCCCTCCCCCGCCTGGTGCACTCCTTAAACAACGACCCTAGCATTTTCCCCAGAATAGCTGCTAAGGGCGCGCTGTGGCTAAGTACGCAGCTGTTACAAAATAGCTTTCTTTTTGCAGCAGTTTTTACGGATTTGATGTGTAATTTACATGCAACGAAATGCACCCATTTTAAGGGTGCAGATCAGGGATTTGACAAATTATACACCCGTGTGATCGCTACCCCAACTTTGACGTAAACCATTTACATCACCCCGGAAAGTTCCCTCGTGCCCCTTTCCAGTCAATCCACCCCTCCCCAACCTGCCTGATTTCTATAATAGCTTAGTTTTGCCTGCTTTAGAACTTAATAAAATGGGATCATTCAGGAAGTACTCTTGTTTGTGACTAATACGTTTTAAATGGCTGTCACTGAGAAGGTGTGTCTTGGTGCTTCTGACATTTTTAATTGCTCAAGGCCCGCAGCTGTCCAGTGTGGCAGCCACTGGCCACGTGTGGCTCTTGAGCGTTGGAAATATGGCGAGTCTGAATTGAGATGTGCTCGAAGTACCAAATTTTGAAGACTAGTACAAAAAAAAAAAAAGGGTTGTAAAATACCTCACTAATGAATTCTGATATTGATTATATGTTAAAATGATACTATTTTGGATACATTGGGTTAAGTAAGATATTGTTAAATTAACTTCATCTATTTCTTTTACTTTTTAAATCGGCTACTACTACTAAATTTAAAGTTACACCGGTGGTTCCTGTAATGTTTTTATTGGACAGCAGACAGAGCAGCTCTACACACTCCTGTTTTACAAACTGTTTTACAAACAGTTCCGTTCACTGCATATTAAAAAAAAAAGAGTAAATGAAAACTTTAATCTTCAAATGGGGAAGAACATATAGATTCAGGGAAGTAGCCTAAAGAGCCTGATTTTTCTTACAGTTTTAAAACTTTGCTTCAAACTTACTGCCTTGCTTACAAGTCGAAAGGAGTAGGTGTCTCTTCGATATTAAGTTACATTTTCAAGAACATTGTAAAATATCTGATGTGCTTAAAAAAGGTTATCTTGTGCCTTTGAAAATATAAAAAAGTAGTAATTGCCTACAGCCCAACCACCTAAGTATTAAAATTTAGCTTTTTGAGGTACTTTTGATAAGTTTTCATTAAAAAATATAATTGAGATCATGTATTCGATTTTATATCCTTGTATATAAGGGAATTTTTTATGAAAAATTCTTAGGCTTTTTGACAACCACATAATGAGACTTCACATGAATGCACTCTTGTTTTCAATGGCATTTTTTGATTTTGCTAACTTTCACAAATAGGAAGTCATTTATTTTTATTTTTATTTAAAAATATTTTAATGTTTATTTAGTTTTGAGAGAGACAGAGCGCAAGCGGGGGAGGGGCAGACAGAGAGGGAGACACAGAGTCTGAAGCAGGCTCCAAGCTGTCAGCACAGAGCCCGACACGGGGCTGGAACCCAGGAACCACCAGTTCATGACCTGAGCCCTGAACTACAGAGGGACCCCAGGAAGTCATTTTAATAATGTCACAGTGCAAGTATAAGTTACAGTTACAGCAGTGCTCATTTTGTACCGGAACCAAATGAGACTTTGTTCAACCCATGCCCAGCAAGCCAATAAAAACTGACACTGAGCTTTTTGCAGTAAAGGAAGATAGGCTATTTATTGGTGTGATGCTACCTAGGAGAACAGGGAGCTAATCCTCTAAAGTTCCTAACTCCCTAATGGTTTGCAAGTGAGGGATTTTAAGGGCAAGATTTGGGGCAGGGATCTCCTGAGAAGGTGGATGCCATGAGATCATGCTAACAGGTGCTCGGGTGCTCCTTCCTCTGACTTTGTGTTTATGTTGGAGATTTCATTAGGTACACCTGGTAATTACGTCTTTACTTGTAAGCGAATGGAGTTGCAATCCTACGGGTTCCTTGGATTGCTGTTCCTAGTTCAGCTGCGGCTCGGGGCGATATGACCTCTAGTATTCATTCTTTCCTCTCAACTGACAAAACGCACGCTGGCTTCAATTTGCCCCTTAATCCCATAGGAAAGGTGAAGTCCAAGAGGGCAGGGGTCTTGCCTTTTTGTTCATCCCCATAGCCCCAGGACCTGGGAGCATGTCAAGCATAATAGACATTTAATAAACACTTGTGAGCTGATTGAATGGTGAGCAGAGTGCTGTGAAAAATGCTAACAGCTAACTTTCATTGAGCACTTGGGCACTCTCTTTGTAAATGCCCACATGCCCGTATACCGCGGGCACTATTATTATGTCTGTGGACTGCACAGGTAGGGAAATTCAAGGTTTAGAAAAGCTGAAAAAGTTGCCCAGGGTCAGAGTTGTAAATAACAGAGTGAACATTTGAACCCAGGCTGTCTGACTCTAGAGGAGGGGCACTTATCAAAACAGAAGAAATCAACAGAGGAGTGGGTAAGGGAGAGCTGTGAAGAAATTACCCCTATAATGACCACCTGGGCCAGTGGGAGTGGAAAGAGGCAAATATTCAGATGTATTGTGGATCCACAGGAGGACCATTCTGGGTTTGGACTGATTGTGAATCTTTTATGCTAAATTTAGCTGCAGTCAATGGAATGCCAGCTGGCTAGGGAAGGGGAACAATGGCACTGGATGTGATCACCTGTAGTGTGTAGACAAAGGTAGGTCCAGGGACTTAGGGAAGCCATTTGGGATGGGACATATGTGTATAAAAGTATATACTTATATGTATGTGTATATCTATATATCTATATCTGTATACTTTTTTAAAGTTTATTTATTTATTTGGGGCAGGGAAGGAGAAGTGGGGGAGGGAGAGAGAGAATCCCAAGCAGGCTCCACACCATCAGCACAGACTCTGATGCAGGGCTCCAACTCATGAACCGTGAGATCATGACCTGAGCCGAAATCAAGAGTCAGATGCTTAACCGACTGAGCCACCTGGGCTCAGTGTATTTTGTATGGCTTCATGTGTATTTTGGATGGCTTCAGTTTACTTGCCTTGACCATGGTCGACTAGTTTAAATTGAACTCAGAGCTCTGAAGTGAGGTATAACCTTATACACCTTCAAATCATGATAGTTTGTTTTGAAAGTAAATTACAAAATCAGAATGGGCATCAGCTGACCTCTAATCTATAGCTCATTCAATCCTCACAACCACCTATGAGATTTTTTAAAATGTTGGCTTATTTGAATATTGATTTTTTTAAGAAAACAGACTTCGTGTTTTTGAGCAATTTTAGGTTCATAGCAAAACTGAGCGGTAAGCACTGAGTTCTCATATATCCCCTGCCCCCACAGGCACAGCCTTCCCCACTGTCAACATCTGGAACCAGAGTGGTTCATTTGTTACAACTGATGAACCTACATTGATACATTATTATCATCCAAAGTCCATTAGACTACATTGGCATTTGCTTTTGGTGTTTTACATTCTGTGGGTTTGGACAAATCCATAATGATGTGTATCCACCATTAGAATATCACACAGAACAGTTTCACTGCCCTAAAGATCCTCTGTGCTCTGCTTATTCATCCTTCCCTCCCCCTAAACTCTGGCAACCACTGATATTTTTATTGTCTCCATAGTTTTGCCCTTTCCAGAATGTCAAATAGTTGGAATCATACAGGATGCATGTAACGTTTTCAGATTGGCTTCTTTCGCTTGGTAATATGCATGGCAGTTTCCCCCATGTATTTTCATGGCATGATAGTTCATTCCTTTTTAGTGCTGAATAATGCTCCAAGGAACTGCTATTTTTTTTTAAGTTTATTTATTTATTTGTGGGGGTGGGGGGAGTGGAGAGAGAGGGAGAGAGCATCCCAAGCAGCCTCCATGCTGTCAGTGCAGAGCCTGATGTGGGGCTCGATCTCACGAAAACGTGAGATCATGACTTGAGCTGAAGCCAAGAATTGGATGCTTAACTGACTGAGCCACTCGGGCGCCCTGGGACTGGTATCTTTTATCCTATTTCACAGATAAAGAAACAGGCACAGAGGGGATTAGTAACTTGCCCAGATACAATCAGTACAGATCAGTTTGATTATAGGTCCTTGTCTCTTCTGGGGCAGGTGGGTGGCTCAGTTGGTTAATTGTCCGACTTCGGCTCAGGTCATGATCTCGTGGTTCATGAGCTTGAGCCCTGCGTCAGGCTGTGTGCTGACAGCTCAAGGCCTGGAACCTGCTTTGGATTCTGTGTCTCCCTCTCTTTGCTTTCCCCTCCCCCTCCCACTCCGTGTCTCTCTCTCTCTCTCTCTCTGAAAAATAAATAAACATTAAGCAAACATTTTACCATGCCTCTGAATTCCATGAAAATTTGGTTTCTCGTGATGAAAAGCAAGAGTTTTTCACGTCACAGAGTTGGGGTAAATGGAAAATCGGGGCAATGGAGCCAGCCACTTTGCTTGCAGAAAGTTTCCACAGCTTCCTGCATATCAACGAAAATGGAAAACCTAGAAAATAAGATTTTGTTTCAAAAATTTACTTTATATGGAAAAATGCTGTCTGCTTTTGAAATTCTGGTTTAACCCCCTCCTGCTTCACTGGTTTGAGAATATGTTTCTCTTCCCTGACCCTTAATTTTATTATCTTTCAGATTATATCTGGGTGCTGGCACCTAGCCACTCCTCTCCCAATGAAGTACATTCTGGTCACTGGAGGGGTCATCTCAGGCATTGGTAAAGGGATCATCGCGAGCAGCATTGGAACGATTCTCAAATCATGTGGACTCCGAGTCACTGCCATCAAAATTGACCCTTATATTAACATCGATGCAGGCACTTTTTCACCTTATGAGCACGGTATGAGAGAATAATTTCCCCGTCTTATAAAGCATGGGGTTAAATTGCAGTTCTTTCTTGTATTTTGGGTAATTTCTTTAGGATAGAGTTCCAGAAGTAGAGTTGCTGGATCATACATTATGAACATGTGTATGAGGATACCATTTTGATTGTACCTTTTGCAGTACAAATTATGTTTTTTATTTTACAATAAAGGTAATATACTTCTCTTAACATTTCATTGTTAAGAGAAGTCAGACAATATAGATCATATTGACAGTTATATTGACAATATAGACTGTCATGAAGAAAATAAAAATCATCCATTTCCCACCACTTGGGGCAACTATTAGTAATGTTGACATTTGAGTATATATGCCAATTACTTTTTAAAAGATATTAGCACTTACATACTTTATTTTTTTTTTTACTATTTATTTATTTTTGGGAGATAGCGCACACGAGCAGGGGAGGGGCAGAGAGGGCGACAGGGGATCCAAAGCGGGCTCTGTGCTGACAGCAGAGAGCCCTATGTGGGGCTCAAACTCGCAAACTGGGAGATCATGACCTGGGCCAAAGTCGGCTGCTTAACCGACTGAGCCACCCAGGAGCCTCTAGATACTTTCTTTTTAAACTTTTTACATGCAAGCAGGAAAGTGCATAGATCGTAAGTGTACCACTTGATAAGATGAACATACTGTGTAGCTGGCCCCCAGATCAAGAAACAGAAACCCCTCTTTGCTCCTTCCATCTTTCCCCACCAGAAACCACCAAGGTGACTGCTATCCTGTCTTCTAACACCATAGATTACTTTTGCTTATTCTTTTTAGCTTTATTCTTTTTTTACTTTTTCATCTTATTTTTATTATGTATTACATAATACACTGTGTGCTGCATAACCTACTAGTAGGGATAGAGGAGCATTAACAGAGTTATTTTTCAACAATTAGGAAAATGCTTCCTTAATGTTCTCTAAACTTTTTGACACATCGTAAAGATTAACTCCAGACATTACTTTTGCTTTTTTTTTGAACTTTAAATGAATTGGATCTTATAGTCACACTAGTTTTTAATCTAATTTTTACAACAATGTAATGTGGACATTTATATATATTTTATACTCTTAAAGGCTGCACACAATCTGTACAATAATAGGAAATAATTTCCAGTGTATCGATATTATAAATAACACTGTGATGGAAATCTTGAAGTCTTATTTTTTTAAACATAAATGCCTGTGTGCAGAATTTTTGATGTCACATATGCTTTTCAGGCTTTTGGCGTATGATATATATTACCAAAGGTTTTTAGGCTCATGATCCCTTATCTATAACTCTAAAATCAAAAAAGTTCTGAAAACTTAGAATTCTTCATAAGTTTGTGGTTATTTATAGTCTTTTTTCAAAAGTTTTGAAAATTGAAAAATCTTCATAAAGGTGTGGCTATTTCTAGTCTTTATTCTACTTGGAATATGTTTTGATTCTTTTTTTAAAAAAATAAGGTTTATTTATTTATTTTGAGAGAGAGAGAGAGAGAGAGAGAGAGAGAGAGAGAGAGAGAGAGAGAATGAATCACAAGCAGGTTCCACGCTGTTAGCACAAAGCCTGATGCAGGGCTCGAACTCATGAACTGTAAGATCATGACCTGACCTGAAATCAAGAGTCAGATGCTTAACTGGCTGAGCCATCCAGGTGCCCCTGGAATGTGTTTGATTCTTTATTTCACTTGGAATGTGTTTGCATTTGAAGTGTTTTCTAATATATGGAGAGTTTTCTATAGTACCTTTCCATAATCTGAAAAACTTCAAATTTCAACTTCCATCTTGTTTCCAAGAATTTTCTGATAAAGGCTGTGTATCTGCACCAATTTATATACACATCAACTGCATAAGAAGACCTGTATTTTTATATCCCTGCTGAATATTATTCTTTTTAAACTTTACTAACCAGAGAGAAAACCAAAACACAAAACAAAACAAAAAGTACCTCATTGTTCTAATTTGGATTTCTTTGATTTTCATTTTGTCTGTGGAATGACTTATTGAAGTCAATGGTAGAATATATTTTTGTTTGAAACCATTACACAACTTCCTTCTGTGGAGTAAATTTCCTTGTCCCATTGACTTTGGACTTTGGTCATGTACAGTGGTTCAATCGTCCAGGTCTGTTTGGAATTTTCGTGGTTTTGAAACTGAAAGTCCAAACCCTGGGAACCCTATTAGTCCTGGGTAAACCCGAGAGATTGGTCACCTTATTTGGCCACGTGATTAGTTTTTCCCTAGGAGACATTAGTGAATGTGACATCTGCCTTGTTGAAGCAGAAATTTTCGGTACCGTGGCATGATCTGGCTCTGTCTCTTTGGTGCTTCTGCTCTCCTCCCTGAGAACTGCCTGCCCCGTGTAGGTCTGGGTCCTGGAATGAGATGGAGTAGACACACAACTGCCCCACAGCCCCCATGTAACTCAAGGGAGAAATCAATAAGCATTTTGTAAGTCACTAAAATTTTAGGGTTGTTTGGTGTGCAGCAAAATTGGCTAATGCCATGTGCTATGCCAATTTTCCTTTGGATTTTTTAAAATGATTTTCAAGAATACTTTATGTAAAGTGTATTAACATATATATATATATATATATATATATATATATATATGGTTTTACTCTATTTGAAATTTGCTTTAACATTACCTCTGTTTGTCACTGATGAATTTCAACTTGCCATTTATGTGATTAAATATATCAACTGTTTCCTTTATGGTTTCTGCCTTTGATGTCACTTTAGGCTTCTCTGCCACAGGAATATTTAAATACTCATCTATATTTTCTTATGGATCTATATTTATAGTTTCATTTCCTTTAGCTTTAACATTGATAACACATCTGGAATGTATGAAGATGTAACATAATTTTTTTTCTTTTTTTTTTTTTTTTTGTTTTGTTTTGATTAGCCAACTATTCCTAATGGCATTTCTCAAAGATTTCATCCTTTTTGTGCTGCCTGGAAATGCCACCTTTTATTATATACTACATTTTTGTCTCTACTTAGGTCTATCTTTGTCCTCTGTTCTGTTCCGGATTTCTGTGTTTATTCCTGCCTATCATTTTAATAGCTGCAGCTTTTTATTATCAAGTAGGTCAGAGCTCTCCATATTCCTTTCTTCTTCCTTTGTTTTTTTTTCTGAACTCCAAAATGTTTGTTGTGTACAGAATTAACTTAGGAACCATTGTGTTCAACTTTACAAGAAGTTGCGTCGGAGTTTTTGACAAAAAGTTCTTTAAATTTATGCATTAATTTGGGGAAGAATTGAACACCGAAAATATTGACTGACCCATTCAGGAGCTTTAGAAGCAGCTTTCCTTATTTTTATGCCTTCTTTATTTGTCTCTGAAGTAAGGTTTTTAAGTTTCCTAAATATAGACCCTGTGTTTCTTTGAAGTTTATTTCTGAGTGGTTTATTTACTTTGATTTTGTGATGCTGCTCTTAGGTTTTTTATTATTATTATTTTCAGGTCCTATATTAAATTCTTTTATGTAGTAGGGATCTTTTGGATATTTTGATTCTGTACATTTGTGGATGCTATCTTATTCCATCTTTATATATATTGGAATATAGGTATGCATATGTATTTCGATCTTCCTTTACTCGCTGTTATTCATTACAAGGGCTTTTTATTATTTTTTGTGTGCTTTGTTTTGGTGATCACCTGTTTTTCTTTTTTTTTTTTTTAATTTTTTTTTTAACATTTATTTATTTTTGAGACAGGGAGAGACAGCATGAACGGGGGAGGGTCAGAGAGAGAGGGAGACACAGAATCTGAAACAGGTTCCAGGCTCTGAGCTGTCAGCACAGAGCCTGACGCGGGGCTCGAACTCACGGACCGCGAGATCATGACCTGAGCCGAAGTCGGATGCTTAACTGACTGAGCCACTCAGGCGCCCCAATCACCTGTTTTTCTAGCAAATTAACTTTAGGGTCACCCTCAAGTTGAAAAAATATGTTGGAATTTTTATTATAACTACACTAAATCTAAGAACCTGTTTTGTTTATTTATTTTTAAATTATTATTTTTTAATGTTTATTTATTTTTGAGAGAGACACAGACAGAGCACAAGCTGGGGAGAGGCAGAAAGAGAGGGAGACACAGAATCCGAAGCAGGCTCCAGGCTCTGAGCTGTCAGCACAGAGCCAGACTCAGGGCTTGAACTCACCAACTGTGAGATCATGACCTGAGCCGGAGTTGGATGCTCAACCAACTGAGCCACCCAGGCTCCCCAGAACCTGTTTTAAAGACTTGTCATTCACATTTTCTCTTTCTCTCCTAGGAATATAATGTGTATGTACTTTTAAATTTTTAGGAATTTAAAATTTCAGGACTTTACGGTTAAGCGTCCGACTTCAGCCGGGTCACGATCTCGCGGTCCGTGAGTTCGAGCCCCGCGTCAGGCTCTGGGCTGATGGCTCGGAGCCTGGAGCCTGTTTCCGATTCTGTGTCTCCCTCTCTCTCTGCCCCTCCCCCGTTCATGCTCTGTCTCTCTCTGTCCCAAAAATAAATAAAAAATGTTGAAAAAAATAAAATAAAATTTCAGGACTTTAAAAATTCAACTGGGTTTGGCCTGAATCAACTAAAGAGATTTCAGAGATCTTCCCTTATGTGTCAGAAGTTAAGATGCTCAAAGTAAAAAGACTCCTATAGATTGGTGATTCCTCATTAACATGAGACAGTGGAATTTGGAGTGGAAATGAAATCTGGGGAATGTGAAAATAGTGCTATTTCATTAGTTTGGTCTTTTGTTCTTTAAGTTAGAGATCTTCCTGACCTCACGTAGGTACTTTCTAAGGTAGACATGAATGAAGGTATAAAAGGTTTCTGAGGAGTGCCTGGGTGGCTCAGTCGGTTAAGCATCCGACTCTTGACTTCGGCTCAGGTCATGAGCTCACAGTTCGTGAGTTCGAGCCCCGCATACGGCTCTGCAGTGCAGAGCCTGCTTGGGATTCTTTTTCTCTCTCTGCTATTCCTCTACTTGTGCACTATCTCTCTCTCTAATTAAATAAACTTAAAAAAAAAAAAGGTTTCTGTTTCTGTTTATAAGCTAACCAACCTTCTTTTTTTTGGTGTGAACATCTTGAAATCGGAGTAAATGATACAATTTCCTTGATCAGGGAGAGGTTCAATTCTTACAAGGTGGTTTTTGAACACTGGACTCCCAATCAGTGCCCTCAAGCAACAGCGGAGACCTGGAGACATGCGCAATAGTTAGCACAATCATCCTTGTGTGATTAAGTCTTTATCTCTGTCCTTTTTCAGGTGCCCTTGTGCAGGTGGCTGGTTGCACACACTGGCTTTTTTGCCTGACTTTAACTAAGTTGCCCTGTTGGCCTGCTGGGGCCCCGCTTTCCATGTATTGTCTGTTTAATTGTGGCTTAAGATTCCTGAGATGGGAATTAAAACGTTCTTGTGCCAATTCCAGAATCCAGGACACTCATGCTTTGAAGTAAATTGCTATTTACCTAATGTGGGGCTCGAACTCACCACCCTGAGATCAAGAGTCGCACGTTCCACCAACTGAGCCAGCCCGCCGCCCCAAAAGCAAATTTGTAATATTTACATTGCCCCTTTTTTTTTTTTTTTTTTTTATCTTAGGTGAGGTATTTGTCTTAAATGATGGTGGAGAAGTTGATTTAGACCTTGGAAATTATGAACGGTTCTTGGATATTAACCTTTATAGAGACAACAACATCACCACTGGGAAGATATATCAGCATGTGATCAATAAAGAGAGGCGTGGTGATTACCTGGGGAAAACAGTACAAGGTATTCTTTTCCATAAAGGTTAGCGAGACCTGTGTGCTGAGCACCTGCTCAAAATAGATGTGAAGATGAGAAGGTCCCTGAACTCTACAAGTACCAATCCTTTTCATATCTCTGCTTTCTTTTCCTCTTTGTTTTATTCAGAGGTGTCTACTTCACCCTCCATGTTCTTGATTGTATTTTCATCAGTCTTTTTGTTTATTACTAATGTCATTGTTTTTCCTAGTCCATATATCTGTCTTTAGCTTTTATGTATAAAATCCATGGAGAACCATATTCATCACTTTTACCTGATTGAGATGCAGATTTTTTTGGTTTGTTTTTATTTTGTCTGTCTCCTTTGTTCTTGTGTCTTTGCATGGATCATACTTACTCCACTTTGAAGGACAGCATTGGGGATGCACTGGGGGATTGAACTGGATTTCAATGGCTGGTTGGAGTGGCTGGTAGTATGGTCTGACCCTTTTTTCACCAAGCCTTTTCCTGAGTGGTAGGATTCTCTTTTGTCTTAAGAGAGACACCCTGTCCTCCCTTCTCTCCCTCCCATCCCCACCAACTCTAGTACTCATACGTTCCCACATGGTAAAGGTGATAGTTCCCCATCTCCTTTAAATCACTTACACGTTGGAACCAGCTGAGAAGTAGACATGGGGGTTGGATGGATGGACATCAAAAGATCAGCCGTGTTATTACTGAAACTGGATGGTGTGGCTTAGGTGTCAGCTACGCTTGTGGTTTCTAAGTTTTCCCCCTGAGTGTAGATCTTGGGAGGACCCATGGGAGGGAGCGTTGCTGCATGTATGTGGGTTGTTCCAGATGTACCGGTTGGTGACGACTTCCTGCCACCTCGAGGGAGCAGCAGGTGTGAGGTAGAGCAGGCAGCAGATCCTTCCTTGCCTCAGCTTCCCAGAGGGCGACGTTCCTGCTTCGTGTAGCCCATTAAGTTAGTTGGCTGTACCCGAGAGGATGTCGCCTTTCTGTCTCTTCAGCAGAGATCACTAGCTGCAGGCCTGCTCACCACCTAAGGGACCTCTGGGCCTCAAATCCTTGCTGGCCGTCACCTTTTGTCCTCTTCACCTGACGTGAGCAGCCACAGGCCCCTGGTCAACATGAAGGTCTCATCTACACCCTGAGCAGACCCGTCCCCACTGGCTGGTGGGCTGTTGGGCCGGACCACTCTGTGTCTTTCTTCCCCGTGGGGTCCAGCATACAGTACCCTTGACAGCCCTCCCTGCAGGTTTTAGTTGACATTATGGATGTTTCTAGTTGAATCAAACACAGCATTTCTCTTTTCTGTTTCTTGTTCTCCGTGGTCGGTCAGTTTCAATAGAAATGACATACATTTAAGTGATTAAATCTATATTGTGCCTATAATATTCATTTCAGTGAGATGGATAATAACATGAGAAATGTAATTTGTCTCATTTGCCAAGTGGCTTTCAGGTTATTTGGGAGGTCTAAAGACACAAATACGTTCCTTTCTCCTTGATAACCATGAAATAAGCTTTTGTGCTAATTATTCCTTCTTTCTACAGTTGTCCCTCACATTACTGATGCTGTCCAGGAGTGGGTTATGAATCAAGCTATGGTGCCTGTGGATGGTCATAAGGAAGAGCCCCAAATATGCGTTATTGAGGCAAGCATAGAAATTTTTGTTTTGTAAACTTATATCCTGCTGGGTTTTTAAGCATCTAGCCTTCATTCATTCAGCACATATGTATAGACGGCCTCCCATGTGCTAGACACTGTGCTAGGAGGTGGGATTACAGCAGGGAATGACATGGATGGTCCCTGCCCTGGTGGTCCCAGATCAGTGGGCAAGATGAGCACTGAACATGGTGAGTACTCTTGGGATCGGTGCGCAGCCACCTGCATGTGGAGAGAAATCAGTTGCATGATGCATTCTGGTGAGTGCTCTTTGAGTACCGTCGACTCTTGAACAACTTGGGGATTAAGGTCGCTGACTTCTCCCCTCACCCCCAGTTGAAAATATCCCTGTATATCCATGTGTAACTTTGACTTCCCCCAAACTTAACCACTAACAGTCTACTGTTGACCAGAAGCCTTACCAATAACATACACAGTCAATTAACGCATACGTCGTATATGTATTATGTACTATGTTCTTATAATAAAGTAAGCTAGAGAGAAGAAAATGTTATTAAGAAAATCACAAGGAAGAGAAAATGTGTTTATAGTACTCTGCTGTATTTATTTTAAAAAGCCATGTATCAGTGAACCCACACCATCCAAACCCATGTTGTTCAAAGGTCATCTGTATTTACAAAGTGCTCTGGAAGTAGAGAGAGACGGAGTTAGGGAAATCTGATGGTGGTGGCGATCTGGAAGTGAGAAGTGAGTATTAGCTGCTTAAAGAAAGAACACAGTATTTGAAACCTATTATTTGTTTACTGTTTCCCTTCCTCTCCCATCCAAGTACTAACCAGGCCCGACCCTGCTTAGCTTCCGAGATCAGACGAGATCGGGCGCGTTCAGAGTGGTATGGCCGTAGACTCCCTTCCTCTCAATGAATGGGAACGTGCATATACTCCTTCTCTAAACGTCAGTTGACCCAATTGCTAGGCAGGACAGCAGAATAATGAACCATTTAGTTCCTATGGACCGCCTGCACAAATTCAGATTTCTGTTGTGACTTCCAAGTAGTATATAGCTCAGTGGTTAAGAATCTGGACCCAGGTGGCTTGGGTTCATAGCCAAGCAGCGCCACTTACCAGCTGGATGACCTTGGACAAGTGTGCTTCTGTGTGCCTCAGTTTACTCATCTGCTAAATAGGGATAATGTTTTGAGGCTTAAATAAGACACTTAGTAGTTAGAATGGTGTCAGATCTATAGTACGTACTCAAAAATTACTGGCCACTATTAAGATGCCTGTGTGACTTTTGGCAAATTATTTCTCAAAGCTTCAATGTACTCATCTATAACATGATAATTATGTGATATTGTAATACAAACCAGATGATATTAACAGGGTTGTTGGGAGGATTAAGTGCAATTATATAAAACACTTGGCATGTCAGGCGTTCACATTTTGTTAACAGAGCTGATAAACTTAACATAAATGTGCCGTGCTATCATTTATTAACCATAGATCATACTACCGTAGTAGCATACGATTAAGTATGTTAAACTTCATATAAATGTATAAGTGTGCTATGCAAAAGTTTCTCTCCCTTGCTATTTCTTCCTTCACAATTGATGAGGAAAAGAGAGGGTGCTTTCTTTAGAATTTTTTTAAAATTGGAGTATCAGACACAGACACAGGAAAGTGCAGATATCATGGGAATATAGCTTGATGAAGTTGTATAAACTGAACATACCTGCATAACTAGGCTGGCTTCTCTTAAAACGTATTTCTTTTTTTTTTTTTAATTTTTTTAAATTTACATTTATTTATTTTTGAAAGACAGAATGAGACAGAGCATGAGCAGAGGAGGGACAGGGACAGGAGACACAGAATCTGAAGCAGGCTCCGAGCTGTCAGCACAGAGCCTGATGTGGGGCTCGAACCCACAAACTATGAGATCGTGACCTGAGCCGAAGTCGGACACGTAACTGACTGAGCCATCCAGGCGCCCCAAAACATATTTCATATCTAATACAGTGAATAGTTTGCAAACAGATTGAGGCAATGATAAAGGCAGAGTGTAAGACAAGGGAAAGGCAGATAAAAGCTCCAGGAAGAATAGCATCTGATATGAGAACTGGGACATAGCGAGACTCTTCAGTGAAGGAGACTTACGCAGTCAGTCTGTTATATGAATTTTCAGGTTTTAGAATCGATCCCCAAGATGCATCAGAGAAGGCTTCAAAGCAGGGATGTAAATGTCATCAGCTTTGAAAAGAGGATTTGTGAGGTGGAGACGTGGCGGGTGCTGGAGAGGGAGGGAGGGAGAGAGGGAGATAAGAACCTCATTTTCCATTGTGAGGCAGCTGCAGATAACTGGTAGTGGTTGGCAAAAAAAAAAAAAAAATAGACGCAAAAGTGTCTCAGGTTAGGAAAGTAGCCAATAGAAGTAACAATTGAGATTGCCGCCTGGGGATGGGGCGGCAGAGAGCTTCGGCCTCATCCGTCACAGGAGGAAGTCGATTTGTGTTTTTATAGAAGGTGTCTGAAATGGGCAAGTTAAGAAAGAGTCAAGCGAGATGGTGTTTAGAGATGTGGAAGAAACCAGCAGAAGAAATCGTGAACGAAGGAGTTAAAGCGCTTGCCTTGGAGAATCTGGATTTGGGAGAGGAAGAGGTGGGGCACAGGACTCCTGCTTTTTATTGTATGCTCTTTCGAACAATTTGATTTTGTTGGGGCACAAGAATTCCTGTTCCCTTCGAGGTCCTTGTGGCTGAACTAAGAATCAAATTGGCATGAGACAGAAGAAAACCAAATTTAATAGCGTACACGTGGGCAATCCGCATAGACATGGCAATTCCAAGAGGAGTCTGACACAATGAAGTATATATGTCATCCTGAACTGAGGAGAAGGGGGTAGGTGTCTGGGTCTGCAAAGGGAAGGAATGTAACCTTCAAGAAGATGGAAAAGAGAAAATGCTGGGTTAACAAATGTTTACATTTGTTACACTCAGAAACAGCGAGACACAGAGAGGAATTTGATCAGACTTTGCTGAGTTCCTCCCTGTCTACCATAGTTCGTATCAGGATATAGTTATCTATGGTGATAGCTCTCTTCCTGGAGCAGGTCCTCTATCACAGTTCTACTTAGGGTTGGTAAGGTAGGGTTGTAGGGTAGGTAAAGAGCTTTTTCTGAATCTACTGGGTCTTGATTGCTTTTAACTTAAAATAATCTTTATGTCAGACTGGCCCATCTTGGGGTGGCCTGCCTTTGGCCCCTACAACTTTTTTTAAGTAATCTCTTTGACCAACATGGGGCTTGAAGTCACAACCCCTAGATCAAGAGTTGCATGCTCTACTGACTGAGCCAGCCATGCACCCCAGGCCCCTACAATTTTTAACCACGTGCATGACTTTTGACTTTTAAAAAACTACTTATTAATGTCAGCTTGAAGATGCCATTTAGCAATTTCAGTATCTTAAAGTTCAGCCCAAGGATGATTTCATTCAAGCCTGGAAGAAGGTAGGACAAGTCCTCACACCTCTGGTTTATGCAGGTTACCTCGTTGTCTCCAATATGGTGGCTGCTCGCCCCATGAGGCTGTTCAGCACGTGAAATGTGGCCCATCCTAATTGAGATGTGCTGTGAGTTTTAAATACACACTGAGCTTCAAAGACAGCATAAAAAGAAGAATGTAAAATACCTAATAACTTGGGGGTGCCTGGATGAGTCAGTTGGTTGAGTGTTTGCCTCTTGATTTTGGCTTGGGTCATGATCCTGGGGTTGTGGGATCGAACCCTACCTCGGGCTCCATGCTGAGCATGGAGCCTGCTTAAGATTCTCTCTCTCTCAGGGTGCCTGGGTGGCTCAGTCAGCTAAGCGTCTGATTTCAGCTCAGGTCATGACCTCATGGCTTGTGGATTCAAGCCCTGCATCAGGCTCACTGCTGTCAGCCCAAGAGCCCGCTTCGGATCCTCTGTCCCCCTCTCTCTCTCTGCCCCTCCACTGCTCATGCTCTCTGTCTCTCAAAAATAAATAAACATTAAAAACAAAAGAAAAAGAAAAATGTTGACCACGAGTCAGTGATCAGGATCAATACTTTCCCCCTCCATCACTTATACTGGACATGCTACACATCCCTCCCATTTTGTTCACTCTCAGAGATGCACAGCTTCCACTTTGGTAGTAGCTGCTGTTCGCTGCTGCTTGGCTGCCTATGCAATGCTTGATTGGAAATCACTGGAATTTTCCAGTAAAACTTGGTCATATCCAGTCATGTTGCTCTGGCCACCATGGCCACCTCCACAACCACCACTTAGCCACTGACTGGCCAGGCCACCGTAACTGGACTGGTTTGACAAGCCCATGCCTCCCATCGTTTGGCTACCATAAGCCCCCACCGCTTGCTCCCGCTGTAGAATTCAAGAAGAGTTCTACATATCTGTGTTGCGTATTTGCTTTGTCTTTTGACGTAGCTGCCACAGCATCTTCACGAGTTGCAAACTCGACACCTGCTTCACCAGCGACTCTGCCATCAGAACCAGCTTCAGTACGTACTCTCACAGGGTTGAGTGGTGAAAAACAATCATAAATGTCGTTCTCGGTAGCTGTGTAAGATAATCCCCGCGTGTGTACACAATGTCCCGTTGTGCTCTGGAAAGTAGAGCCACCCCTCCATTATCTCTGATCAGACATTCCTGAAAAACAATAATTGAGGTCTCTTCCAAATCCGTCTGACCCAAATCCATAGCCATCATTATAGCCATTATTTAAAAAAAAAATTTTTTTATGTTCATTTACTTTTGAGAGTGAGAGAGAGAGAGCACAAGCAGGAGAGGGACAGAGAGAGAGGGAGACACAGAATCCGAAGCAGGCTCCAAGCTCTGACCTGTCAGCACAGAACCCGACGTGGGCCTCAAATCCACGGACCGTGAGACCATGACCTGAGCCGAAGTCGGACACTTAACCGACTTGAGCCACCCAGCTGCCCCCATCATTATGGCCATTATAATCATCATAGCCTCCGCAGCGTCCACCGTAAGCCCCTCACCTCATCTGTTTACAGCCAGCTCCCCTGCCAATGCCATGATAGCCTCTGCCAGCTCCAGGTCTGTGGTAGGGATCTGGCTGCTGCATGGCCACAAGCCTTTGTGGTGGGTCATAGTGAGTTCTAACTTCAGCTCGACTGCTCTTTAAGATTTTGATACACCTGTGCCCCATTCTTTCCTTATGTTTCTTTAGAGCCTTTTCAGCTATGAAATAACATTTTGGATATATTGGGCTACATAAAATATAATGTTAAAATTAATTTCTCCTGCTTACTTTTGTTTGCTCTTTTGAATGTGGCAGCTAAAAACGTTAAAACATTGGGCGCCTGGGTGGCTCAGTTGGTTAAGCTTCTGACTTCGGCTCAGGTCATGATTCATGGTTTGTGAGCTCGAGCCCTGCTTCGGGTGAACTCGAGCCCCACTTTAGGTAAAAACGTGAGCCCCTCCTCTTCGGGTGAGCCCTGCTTCTCTTTCTCTCTCTCTCTAGCTCTTTCTGCCTCATCCCTCGCTTGCACCCTCTCTCTCTCAAAAAATAAAAATAAAAAAACCAAATTTTAAATATTTTAATTTTTATTGGAGAGTGCTGGTCTAGCAGTTTCACTAGATTCTGCTGTTCTAGCAACAGGAAAGGCAAAAAATAGCCTTTTTTTTTTTAAGACTATTAACCTTAATCACAGGAAAATTTCCAAATGGTCATGTGTATGCATGTTTTTGCCTCTGCTCTTTTTAAAAAAATAAATTATCATCACAGAAAAGGAGAAGGGGTAAATCTATTTTTTTAATGTAATTGAACTGCCTTTGAACATCATTAACATATAAGCCCAATTTGACCTTGAGAAGAGCCTTCTTAACCCTTCTTTTTCATTTTGTCTGTTTTTTAGCTATTGCTTAAAAACAATTTTTTTAAAATTTTTTAATGTTTATTTATTTTTGAGAGAGAGAGTCGGAGTGCAAGTGGGGAGGGTCAGAGAGAGGGAGACACAGAATCTGAAGCAGGCTTCAGGCTCTTGTCAGCTAGGAGCCTGACGTGGGGCTTGAACTCACGAACCACGAGCTCATGACCCGAACCGAAGTCAGACGCCGAACAGACTGAGCCACTTGGGCGCCCCTAAAAAATTTTTTTTTAATGTTTATTTATTATTTTTGAGAGAGAGAGACAGAGTGCGAGTGGGGAAGGGGCAGAAAGAGAGGGAGACACAGAATCCAAAGCAGGCTCCAGGCTCTGAGCTGTCAGCACAGAGCCCAACACAGGGTTCAAACTCACAAACCGTGAGATCATGACCTGAGCTAAAGTCGGACTAAGCCACGCAGACGCCCCTTAGCTATTGTTTTTTGAGAATCATCCTTGAAGAAAGCTTTTCTGTTTCTTTCTGGGGCCAGCACACCCGATTCTCTTTGTCATCATTTTACAAAGTTGCATACTCCAGATTTAGACTCTAATTGTTGAAGATTCCACTTGTACAGTAAAATCAAGAATTCTCAATGACATCTCAAACTAAACTGAAATTTCCATCCCATCAAACAACAAGCAAACATTTTAGGCCTGTACTTGCATATTGTTCTTTTTTTATGCCTCTGTTCTTTTTATTAATTTTTATCCTGTTCTTGAATTGATTGGTTTGGCTTAAAAAACATTAATTTGGTGCTTAATGGGCACTGGTCCCAATGCTAGCTGCTAGCCATAGGAAGGCAAATATGACCTGAGCCCTGCTCTTCAGGACTCCTCGTCTTCGTTTTTAATTTCTTGGAAACAGAGAAACTGTGACAAGTTTTCCCCAGCAAAGCTCCTTCTTCATATAACCCTGACATTCATATATTTGCTTAATGGACACTAGATCAGGCAGCCTTTTGGGCTCGTTTTAAGTTGTGCTCAACATTTGTGTTTGTGCACTATTTAAGCTTTTGATAAAAAGACCACCAGGCTGATTTTCAGTTTTAAGCGTGTAGAAGCTGTTGAAATGTCTCCAAAGCCTTTTGGTGCGGCTCTTACTTCTCAGACCCGTGGAGCTGACAAGCTTTATTTGTATTAGTCCAGGTTATCTCCACATACACCTGACATAATTTATGCCTGGCTTAAAGGAATAAAAGGCTTCTTTCTTTCTCTCTCTCTTTCTTTCAAAAAAGAAAATCCTTTCCTTAAAGGCAAAACAGACATTGCACATCTCATAAATTTGCTGTTGCTTTGATTTCAACTTTGGATAAGTCTTAAAACATTGTTATGGGTGATATTTTCCTTGTTGTGTGGGGGAAATAATGAACTTAGAAATATTCTAGTAATAATACAGAAGGTTTCTGATGACAATGATGGTAATCGGGAGCCAGAGGAGTGGTCATGGGATCTTCCAAATTGGCTGAGACTGTGCAGTACCACTGTAAGCCATGTGAGGGCAGAAGTGTATAATGTTTAAAGCTTTTTGCCTCCGTTTTCAGATTGCGCTTAAATTACCAGAGTACACCTATGAAAAAACAGATGTCCCTATATGGTTTAGTTTCAGTGCAGACCTTTTTTTTCCCTAAAATATTTTCCCATTAGATTCTGGTACCTTGCAGTTGGTGAGCACTTAAACCCCTCACCCCCTGCCAATTTCCTGATTGCATGTGATATTTCTAGGATTTTCATAATTAAGTTTGTCATTCTCCTACAGAAAGGTCGTATATTTCTATCTGTGCCACACCCAGAAAGCTTGAATTTTAATTGCGTTTTGTTATCTGACTTAAAATTAATAAAGAATCATTTTCTTTTCTGTAACAATGTAGTCTCGAGATTTCTTAGTTTGATTCCATTGCAGTTATGGTAACAGGTACTAGAATGCTGTTACCTAGGGCTTATATTGAATTTTGAGACCCTTCTGCCCTGAGATGACTGCTAAGCTAAACCCTGTTGGAGAGGGAAAATTTTACTGTTCCCCTTCAATGTTCTTCTGGTTGGTCTAAGAATCCAATTGACATGAAACAGATTAACTGGAGAAAATCAAAGGCTGTATTACATACGTACAGAAAATCCATATAAACATGAGAGATTCCCAAGCAATCAGGCAAAATGAGGCTTATATGACACCCTGAACCAAGGAGAGGAGTAGAGGCCTAGGGGATACAAAGGGAGGAAGGCCATTTGCAGGGAGACAGAGAGGATGTTTGGAAAACGGACTACCCTGTTATGCAGCTAAGTTTCTCAGGTAAAGGGGATCTCTGGGAATAACTTTCTTCCCGGTACAGGGATCCCGCACTACCCAATGTAAATTTAGGCAGTTGAGGGGGAGGTAAAGAACTTTTCCTGAATCTGCTGGGTTTTGATTGCTTTTAATTCAAAATAATCATGGCAAGGTGGCATATTTCTGGGAGACCTGTCCTGAACCCCTTCAACCCCAGTGCTGTGCGCAGGGAGCTGGGCTTATGCCAGAGATAGGGTAGGGAGCAGGGCAGGTATGTTCCTACTCTCCTGGGGCTTATAGCTAGTGGCAGGAAACAAGTGCGCACGCGAAATAACAGCACCTGGTGCTGGGTTAGTAGGAAGGGCACAGACAGTGCTCTGACAGGGAGCAGTGGGAAGGAGGCTACTCTAGGTGGGTGGCAAGGTCTGGCTTTCTGAGGAAGACATAGCCTTTCAGGCTGAAGGATAAAGAAGAGATAGGTGTAGATAAATAAAGAAGGAGGGTAAGAGAGCTTAAGGGGCAGGAAGGAAGAGAGCGGCCCATCTGAGGACCTGAGAAGCCAGTGGGGCTGATGCACAGGCAGGGTGTGTGGGGGGGGGGGGGGGGGGGGGAGGGCGGCGAGCAGGGGCGTGAGATGAGATTAGAACCCTAAGCAAAGGCCAGATCATGTAGGGTTTTTGTTGGCTGCCTAAAGGAATTTAGATTTTATTTTGTGAAGCAGTGAGCTACTGAGGGTATAAGCACAAAAGAGATATATTGTGAGGTTTTGTTTTGTTTTAATATTCTGAGTTTTTATAAGGTCACTCTGCTGGTGTGTGACAGATGATTTAATTGTAGGATAGGAGAGGGGAGAAGCTAGGAGACCATTTGGAGGGGGAGGGGGGGCAGTCAGCCAACTTTTTCTATAAAGGGCCAGATAGTAGATATGTTTACCTTTGAGGGTCAGAGAGTCAACTCTGCCATTGTAGTGTGAAAGCAGCTACAGACAGTATATAAATAAATGGGCATACCTTTGGCCAATCAATAAAACTTTATATATAAAAGCAAGCAGTGGGGCTGTAGTTTACCACCCCCTAGTTTAGATTATTGCAATAATCCTGGCAAAAGGTGGTGTTGGCATGAGTGTCTAAGGTGGTAACGGTGGGCATAGAGAGCAGGGGAGAGATTTTCAAGAGGTTTTACAGGTATGACCCACTGGACTCAGTTGGATGAGGAAAAGTGGAGATCAAGGATGATTTCCAGACAGCTGGCTTGAACCAGTTAGTGGGAAGAGACGCTTTTGCTGAGATGAGGAGACATGCGGAGAAACAGGCCAAGGGGTGGGGGGAGTTCGGTTTGGGACACGGTAAGTTTGAGTAATTGTTGAGCCATCCGGGATGTCAAGGACTTGTTGGCTCCAAAACCCAGTTGCGCTGGGAAGACAGGCCAGGGCTCGTAGTAGATTTCAGACCTAGTCAGGTAGCTGAAGCCAGACAAGATGGTGGGTTCTGGGACTGGGCCCACCATGATCTCTTTCCTCCTCAGCGTCCGGATCATTCCAGTTAGTGTCTAAGTTTTACTCTTGATTATTGTTCTTTACCTCTGCTAGATTTTTGTCGCTAAATTCTGAGCTCCTGAAGAGCACATTGTCTTAAATTCTTCTCAGCACCTCATTTATAGTGTTGAGCATGCAGTAGATTGTCACATGCTAAAGAAATAATTTTAAAATCCAGGTGATCTCTTTAAGTATTTAAATATGGTGAGGATGCGTAGGTTAAGGCAAATTTTATCCTAAAGTAAATGCTTACTTTAAAATGCCTTACTTGTTGGAAGCACATTGTAAATTAAGCTAACATTTATCAAAGGATTACACTGTCAGGAATATTCTTTCGGCACTACCTGATTCAGAAAGCCAGCATGTTTTAATAGCAGTTGTTTAATTCTAGTAATATCACCATCGCAAAAAGAAATGTTCAGCTGCATGCAGGGGTGTGTGTGTGTACGTGTGTGTGTGCACGCGCGCGCGCGCGTGTGTGTGTGTGTGTGTGTGTATACACATGAAAAGGGGGAGAGAGAGTGAGAGAGAAAGAGAGAGAGAGCACAAGGTATTTCACCCCTAGGAACTAGCTGATCTCACTCTTCAGTGGCCTATATTGTGGATCTTTTTATCTGCTTATGCATTCCCTTTTCTTAAAGCCTTCTTTTTTTTTTTTTTTTTTTTTTTGTAAACATTTAAAAAAAATTTTAAACTTTTTTTTCAGTCTTGGTGAGATGAAGCGTTGACAGCTTTATAATGGTTCCCCATTTTTTTGAATGGGGGGATTTACTATCTGTAAAGTGAATCAGTAATAGCAGAATTCATTTACTTAACTTAGTCCCTGTCTCCACACAACAGGATCTTATAACATGGGAATCAGGTCATTCTTTATTCTTTTACATGTTTTATTTTTTTATTTTTGAGAGAGAGCACATGAGCAGGGGAGGGGCAGAGAGAAGGGGACAAAGGATCTGAAGCAGTGATCTGTCTACGCTGTCTACGCTGACAGCAGTGAGTCTGATGTGGGGCTCAAACCCACGAACTGGGAGATCATGACCTGACCTGAAGTCGGATGCTCAACTGACTGAGCCACCTAGGCACCCCAGGAGTCAGTTCATTCTTAGAGCCCTCCTTGACCTCGCTTTCTTCCTCCCCCCTTCCTTTTTTTAATTTGAGAGAGAGAGAGGCGGGGGGAGAGAGAGAGAGAGCAAGCCTGGGCAAGGGATAGAGGGAGAGAGAGAATCTCAGGCAGGCTCCACACCTAGTGCAGAATGGGATGTGGGGATCGATCATGAACTGAACTGAAACCAATAGTTGGGTGCTCAACCAACTGAGCCACTCAGGCGCTCCATTTTCTTTTCCCTTCCTGATGTTCTCTGCTTATTCTCTTACCTGTTTACCTGGTTATGTTACACTGTATCCTTTCTTCTTAGTTTACCTTCTAGTTTCCATTTTCTCTTTCTTTTGTTTCATCTCCTTAAATGTACGGCGCTTTTCCTTTTCATATCAAACAATTTTAGTGAGGCTTAATTTATATATCATAAATTTCACTTGCTTTAAGTATACAATTCAATGATTTTTGGTATATGTATAAACCTCTGTTTTTGTGCTGTTTATTTTTTTTAAGTTTATTTATTTATTTTGAGAGAGAGAGAGAGAGCGCGCGAGTGAGTGGGGAGGGGCAGGGGGGGGAGAGGGGCAGAGAGAGAGAGAGAGAGAGAGAGAGAGAGAGAGAGAGAATCCCAAGCAGGCTCCATGCTGTCATCGCAGAGCTCAACCCAGGGCTCAAACCCACGAACCGTGAAATCATGACCTGAGCCAAAATCAAGAGTCGGATGCTTAACCGAGTGGGCCACCTTGGCGTGCCCTGTCTTGTGCTCTGTTTATTAATAATGTTTCTGTTAGTCTATATACTGTGGAAGATCACATGTATTTTTGTTTTTTTTCCCCCATTCCTAGTTGGGTGGCACCATTGGAGACATTGAAGGGATGCCGTTTGTGGAAGCATTCAGACAATTCCAGTTTAAAGCAAAAAGAGAGAATTTCTGCAATATCCATGTTAGCCTAGTTCCACAGGTGAGCTTTCCAGATAAGTATATAGACAGCAAATTCTTTCTTTTTTCTTTCTTTCATCTTTTTTTTTTTTTTTTTTTAATTTTCTGATAGAGAAAGAGAGCGTGCACATGTGTGGGGCAGGAGCAGAGAGAGAGGGACAGAGAGAATCCCAAACAGGCTCCACGCTGCCAGCACAAAGCCTGCCGCCGGGCTCAATCTCACAGTTTGTGAGATCATGACTTGAGCTGAAATCAAGAGTTGGACGCTTAACCAACTGAGCCACCCAGGCAGCCCTGTGGACAGCAACTTCTAAAAGTCTTCCTATGATATTCTATTTGTTCCACATTTTTAAAAAGGAGATAGAAGTTTATTGAATACACTGCAAGGGAGCAGTGGGCAGGACAGCAAAAGAGAAACTCTCTGCCTATTTATTCCATATTTTAAGCTGGGGAGCCATTCATTATCCAGAAGAGCTAAATATCCAATATACTGACAGTGACCCATCTCTTTTCAGCCCAGTGCTACTGGAGAACAAAAAACCAAACCCACACAAAACAGTGTCCGTGCGCTGAGAGGGTTAGGCCTGTCTCCTGATCTGGTGAGTTAAGGAGAGTGAGTAAATTTCTTGGAATAGGACCTCCGTTTTTTGATCTATAGCATCATCTAAGTCCTTTCTATCTCTCAAATGGTTCCTTCGACATTGAACTTCGTGTCTCTGGGGGCCAGGGGAGGGACAGTCCCATATCCTTGAGGGTAGCTTCACACATTTCTAAACTGGCGCTCTGTTCTCTTCAGGGTCCTCATGCGATTGGCCACATTGACAGCTGGGCAAGTGCAACGTCTTGTCATTTTTATGGTCCTTAGGTCTTTTAGAGTGAGGTGGGACCTTTGAGATTTTCCTGAGGCCCACTAGGGTGGGCTGTCACTGCTCTTACTTATAACAGGTCATCCAGTTATCACCAGAATAGTCTAGATCAGAGGTTAGCAAATAAGGGCCTGCAGGCCTCCTGCCCATAAATAAAGTTTTATTGGAACATGGTATCATCTGTTGCTTACATTTGTCCACAGCTGCCTTCGTACTGCACTGCTACAACTGAGTAGTCAGGACAGTCACTTCTTGACTTGCAAAACCTAAAATGTTTACTCTCTAGCCGTTTAGAGAAAAAGTTTGCCAACCCCTGGTCAAGCTCTGTTCTTATATCTAAAGAAGCAACATTTGTGAGCCTTCCCTCTTGTTTACTAGAGACGCCTGGACGTTTTGAGTTCTTACTGGTAGATTTGTGTTGAGTTTGATTATACTGGCTTATATCAGTGCTCAGGTATTTCTACGAGTCCGGTGGAATACCCAGAATGAACAGGTACATACTTGGTCAGGTTTCTGGTTGAAAGAAGAGATTAATATAGCATCCTCCTGAAAACTAATGGTGGGACGAACAGCTGGGTTCCTGCTTGCTGACCTGTGCAAAACTGACTTTGACAGATTGTCTGCCGGAGTTCAACGCCTATCGAAATGGCCGTGAAGGAAAAGATTTCAATGTTTTGTCATGTGAACCCTGAACAGGTTAGTGCTGCTCTTTCGATTTTATTGCTTTGCAGGCACTTCTGCTGATGCTAATGTTTTGCATCTCTTCAATTATCATATTACTTTTCATGGCATTTATGAAAGCTTTGGGAGATTCATAACCGGCCACAGCTCCCTTGCCCTGAAGTGAACAATGTGAGAGACTCCTGATTCCTTAGGTAGATCACATGTTTCTTTGCATAATCACTCCTCAAGTTACAGGTACAAAGCCAGGTGGGCTTTTTAACTTACAGTCAAACCTCTGGAGAGAGAACCATGTGAAGCCTGCTTATCGTCTGTTTATCTTGTCTTTCCGGGACACTTATTGCTTTCACTGCGATTTCTCCTTTGTATGTGTTACAGCTCGCTCCATCCAGACCACACGTTACATTGACATTCACACTATCACTTCTGATTACATCAGTGGTCTCAGTTCAATTCATTGCTACAGAAACTGTACGGGGATTTGGGCTCACGTCCTCTGTCCTGCAGGACTTTCCATTTGGGTATCTGAGAGCTTTTTCTTTTTTCTTTCATTCTCTTATCTGTCTCTTGTTTGCAACGAGGCTTAGGTGTAAGGGATCAGAGTTGGCTATAGTTTACAAAGTGATATGAATGGCACTCAGGAAAAAGGTGAGGTTTGGCAGGAACCTTTTGTTTTCTTCAGATTAGCTCTGGGTTCTTTGAAGCCTAAAACCCTCTAATTGGATTTCTGTATCTCTGGAGGCAGTCTCGTGCACAGCCTCCTGTCTAATGCTTCAGGGTCAGCACACATGTCTGAACTATTTTGAAAAATGTGATGGCAGGTTTGAAGGACTCTCCTGTATTTGTATGTCATCAAGCCACTTTGGTTTTGTTCTGTTGTTTTTTGTATCCTTCCTATTGGTACATAGTACTTTGTGTCTGTGTTGTATAAATACAACTTGGTTACTGAAATGGAAGGAGGATACAGTTTTCAGAGTTGGGTTACTGAGAGCTTTGAGAACAGAAGAATGCAAATTTCTGACCACACAGAGCCTGTTTTCTACAGGACTATAGATTCTGAAGAATGCCCTATCCTATCAGTCCACAGGCTAGTTTATTAGCCATTTTTCAGCACGTTATTATTTTCTGATGTGAGTTAACACTCCCATTTCTTTGTTCCAAGTGAGGCCCAAAAGTCCTCTAAGTACCAAGTTGGTGATGTCCAAACAGCTTAGGAACCCTTGGGTGGATTTGGCAATGGATTTGGGGAGACTGAACACACAGAGTTAGAAGAACATTTCTTTGGCATTGACTTAGAATGTGGCAGACCCTTAAATGCCTGCCAGCAGCCCCTCACATGTACTTAAGAGGGGGATGAAAGTTCGTTAGGATAGATGTGAAAAACAACCATAGCACCTGACATTTAAAGGAGCCATTCTCCTCTAACAGGTGTAATTAATTTGACTGGGTTCAATATGTACTTGGAAATGTATCCAAATGAAGGGAGTAGACAAAAGCACTACACCAGCAGCAACAGCAACAAACGAATGCACAAGCGAACCACATACCCACATTTAGAAGACACAGTGTACGTGTTCAGTGTTACTGCTTTAGCCTAGACTTAGAAGGTGATGCCTTGGGCCAGATGTCTTAGATATTGACACATAAAGCATCCGTGTTCCAACACCAATTCTCTGACACCAGTTGGGGTCCTGCACTTCAACTCTGACACTAACTACCTGGAGTGAGCATCAGACTCCACAGATTTGAGGGCTGAGGTTTTTTTTGTTTGTTTTTTTAAAAAAATTTTTTTAATGTTTATTTTTGAGAGACAGAGCACAAGCAGGGAAGGGGCAGAGAGAGAGAGGGAGACACAGAAACAGAAGCAGGCTCCAGGCTCTGAGCTGTCAGCACAGAGCCCGAAGCGGGGCTCGAACTCACGAGCTGTGAGATCATGACCTGAGCCAAAGTCAGACGTTTAACCGACTGAGCCATCCAGGTGCCCTGGGGGCTGAATTCTTTACAAGACTTCCCCCCCCCCCCCCCCGACTTCAGACACCAAAGTTTCCAGTGTCCCCAAGCCACCTCCACTCCTGCCTGGTTGACTGCTAATTTGGGGCTTTCCATAACCCCTTCAGGTTTGATAATTCTCTAGAACGATTCATGGAACTCAGGAAAATGCTATACTTACTATTGTCATTTTATTATAAAGAGTGCAAATGAACGGCCAGATGAAGAGATACGTAGGGCAAGGCCTAGGAGGATCCCAAGTGCAGAAACTTTTGTCCCCATGGAGTCAGGCTGTGCCACCATCCTGGTACATCTGTACGTGTACCAACCGGGACAGCCCCCTGAGTCTTGGTGTCCAGAATTTTTTTAATAGGGGTTTCATGAGATAGGCTTGGTTGAGTAAACCATTGGTCACATGACTGAACTCATGCTCCAGCCCCCTTGCTGTCCTCGGAAGTCAAGTGGCTGAAAGTTCTAGCCTAACTTGGTTGGGTTTTCTGGTGACCAACTCCCATCCTGAAGCCATCTAGGGGCCACCAGGAGTCACTTCATTAGCATAACAAAGATAACCCTACCCCTGTCAGGAAATTCCAAAGGTTTTTAAAGCTTTGTGCCAGAAATTGAGAGCAAAGTCTATATATATACATATATATATATATATATATATATATATGTATATATATACATACACATACTACCACAGCATCCATGTTTCCCAATTTAGAATAAGGAGTTCAAAGAGTTTCATGATTAGATCAAAGTAAGCTTGTATTAATTCTGCCTCTTGTTTGGGTCACTGGGCTCTTGCTTTTCCTCAATCAATATAAATGAACTACCATGTCTCTTGAGTTTTGGCTCATTCTTGAGGCATATTTGAGGTGTTCCATTTAAATATGGTGTTTTATCATCATTAATCAGGTCATATGTATCCATGATGTTTCTTCTACATATCGAGTACCTGTGCTTTTGGAGGAACAAGGCATTGTCAAATATTTTAAAGAGAGATTGGATCTGCCCATTGGTGATTCTGCAAGTAATTTGCTTTTCAAGTGGAGAAATATGGCTGACAGGTACGTGAAAGGAATTACTAATGTAATCTTGAATAATTCTTGGGTTTCGGGGTAGGACTGAGACATAGCTTGAAGGATATCTATGTCACATTCCGCTTTCTGTCTGTATATGTTTTGGTCTGGAGTTATCTAAAGCTTCAACACATTGTTAGAGTGTTTTGCTATATTCTTTGAAGATTTCTGGGGCTTTTGATTTTTTTCTACTTAAATGAAAGTGAATTGAAAGAATTTGGATTCTGGAATGATTTTTTGCTGTTGTTGTTAATTCTGGAAGTATTTGGATTTATTAGTTTATTTCTTAGTTTTCTGAATACATATTTTATATTTTTAAACTTTTTTCCTTTTTTAAAAATTTATTTATTTTAAGAGAGAGAGAGCATGAGCAGGGGGGCAGAGAGAGGGAGAGAAAGAATCCCAAGCAGGCTCCATGCTGCCAGCACAGAGCCCAACGTGGGGCACGAACTCACGAACCATGAGATCATGACCTGAGCCGAAATCAAGAGTCAGACATTTAACCTCTGAGCCACCCAGGCACCCAGTTTCTGAATATATATATTTTTTCATCCCTGCCGCCCCGTTTCTGAATATTTTAAACAGGTTTAAATATCACAGGTTTTTGTTATTGTTGTTTGTTTTGCTTTGTTTTTTAAGTTTATTTATTTTTTAGTAATCTCTACCCCCACTGTGGGCCTCGAACTTAGAGCCCCGAGATCAAGAATTGCATGCTCTTCTGACTGAGCCAGCGAGGCACCCCAAAAATCCCTTTGAATGAGAAGTTTAGGCTATATCATTATTGTTCCCTCCTGCAGTTATTAACTATCAGCATTGTTATCAAAACCTCAGATAGATAGGTTCTAGCTTTAAGACAACGGTATTCATTTCAGCAAGGTTTGTCTCATTTGAAGCCATATGGAAATTAAATCCCTATCACCTGTTTGTTTTACTAGATGTAGACAAGGCCTAACTCTGTGAAGTCCTGACTGCTGGATTTTTGTGCAACTTAGGTAGAGGCAACAGGTGCAACAGTGACAAACACACATACACAAATATTGAATCATTATGTTGTATACCTGAAACCAATATAATGTTATATGTCACTTATATCTCAATAAGAAAATGTAAGCTCTGGCATCAGGCACTCTGCATTCAGGCCCCAACTTTTCCTCTCACTAGCTGCGTGAGTTTGGGTGGATTACTCAACCTCTCTGGACCTGCTTTTGCATCCATATATAACAGGGGGATACTAGTACCCACATTGAGATAATTATGAGAGAAAACACATTAGACCTTAATCTCGCATTGGGCCCTGGGTATTGGTTCCTCGGTGTTACTTAGGTTGGTAACAATAACTAAAATGGTTTGATGGTGACAAAATGACTGCCTTTGGTACATGACCAGTAGTTTGAAGTTCTCTTGCCCTCTCACTTAAAACTTTAAAAAGAGTTTTAGAATTGCTGGGGCAAGTAAAATCAGGAATAAAGTGCAGTTTTGGAACTCAGGTGCTCTACTGAATGACGATACAGTTAAGGAATCAGTCGCTTTACAGGAATTTTCTGAGTAGCTTGGGGCTGATCCTCTTTAAGCACTAGAAATTTGAATGTTTAACTCTTTTTATTGGAAATAACTCTAAATTACTCTATGCTGCTGTGCTTTTTAAAGCCAGGGTTTGGTTTTCCTATTAGTTTCCTGTGGCTGCTGAAACAAATTACCACAAACTGGGCCGCATAAAATATGAGAAATTCATTCTCTCACAGTTGTGGAAGTCAGAAATTCACAATCAAGGCTTCAGCAGGGTTGGTTTCTTCTGGAGGCACTGAGGGAGAAACTGTTCCAGCTTCTGGGGCTGCCGGGAATCCCTGGTGTCCCTTGGCTCATGGCCACGTCACCCCAGTTTCCGGCTCTGTCATTGCATGGCCTTCTCTGTGTCTCTCCTCTCCTTCTCCACTTCCTCCTCTTCCTCTTCCTCCTCCTTCTTTTTCCCCTCCTCCTCTCTGCTTGCATAAGGATGCTTGTCTTTGGATTTAGGGCCCATCCTAATCCAGGATGATCTCATCTCGAGATCCTTGACGTAATTGTATCCATAAAGACCCTTCTTCCAAACATGGACACTTCCACAGGTTCTGGGGGACATATGTCTTTGGAGGCCACCATTCAGCTCACTGCGGTCTTTAAGCAAAAGGGATACTGAGCATCGGTCCCTTGTGGTGCTGTTGGTTTATTGGTAATGGTGGTATGTAGACAGCTATAAGAAAGCAAATCGAGGTCACAGGGCAGGCTCATTCATGGAAGTCCAGTGCTGCTCAGAGGCCAGGGGTCCCTGGCTGAACTGGATGGCAGAGCTCGCCTGGGACCTCCGCCCAAATTGGAGGTGGCTTGGCCTCCCCGGGGACCTGCCTGTGGGGTGAGCCTACGGACTGGCTCATGGCAGCCTCTGTGGCTGGCCTCTCACACCTAGTTAATGGCCGAGTGGAGAGCATGTGGGAGCTGGGCTGGTCTGGACAGGGCTCCGGGAGCCTCGTCTGCAGCCCCAAGAGGGAAAGAGTACGAGGGGAGTGGGCTCAGGATACATATCCTTTCCCAATGGCAGCCCTTCTCCCTGGGACAGGTGGCCCAGTGGACTTCCTGTCTCACCCAGCTGCCGAGTGACTCCTCCTCCCCCGGATAGACCAGACTGAGTGACTAGAAGGAGGAGCTGGTAGTGTTGACCCCAGTCCTGCTTCCTTCCCGGGACCGGAGCCAACGTCCCTCCTTCAATAGAGGGGTGAGACCCAAGGGTAAGGGCTCAGCCCGGCCGCTGTGCTCTGATGGGGTCACGATCGCCAGTTCCCTGGGGCCAAATCTGGCGCGGGAAGCGCTTTCCTCTGACTTGGTATCGGAATCTTGCCTCGATGCCACTTGCTTTGTCACCTGTGTCCTTTCTGCAGCGATGGGGTGAAGCCCGGGCAGCCACGCAATCTCCAGAGCGACATAAAATTCAGGAGCGAGCTAAAGATTTAGTAGGCTTTTCCCAGGTGCTTCAGTCACCTTCCCAGAAAGCCACCTTTACTGTCAGTTTTGACTCCTTAGCTTCTTAGGCATTTTTCTCCTCCTCACCTGCCTGCGATCACATTTCTCTGGCACACTTAGCAGATGTTGGTAGGAAAGAGGGCTACTCCCGCTCATGGCAACCTTTCTCTTCTAAGGTGTTTGGGGATCACCCTAATCATCTTCAGCCCCTAGATGACATTTCTACGTACGTAGTACCAGACCAAACAATTTTCAGGTTCGTTGAACAGATTTTGTAACAAAAGCAACAGTAAACGTCGTGTCTTTAATGGTAAAATGTGATTGAGCATCTTATGTAGAATGGCATTTTCTCATAAAACTGATCTAAATGGCTTGTAATATTTTAAAGAGTTCTCTTAGTGCCATTCTTCAGGCATGCCACGAATAACCTGGCTTTTGTGGGCCAGCTGGGACTGTAACCATTTTTAACATTAGACAGTTTGAACGCATTTTCTTATATAATGTCACCTTACAAAGTTAATATTGAAATGTTTCCTGTTGACATTCACAACGCATTTTCTTATACAGTGTCACCTTATAAACGAATTTAAGGACAGCTCATGTTTATGAGAGCTTTTTTATTTTTAATGCTTTTAGCTTTTTCTCTGATACTCTTTCCTTGGATTTATATCTGTGCCAGCTTATGTGGGCCAATATTGGGGTTTCTTATGATTTTGCAATCTGTTGGCACACAGATTTTCATTCATTGGGGGTGGGGTGGGGATTTGAGTCAAGTACATCCAGTTCGAGGCTCATCTGCCCTTAAGGTTTTTAAAAAGTGCCTTGGGAAAAGAACAGTGGCTGTCATTGTGTTTGTGATGTTATATTACATGCATATAACCTTTAAACTTGTCTTTCATCTCAGGTATGAACGATTGCAGAAAACGTGCTCCATAGCCCTGGTTGGCAAATACACCAAGCTCAGGGACTGCTACGCCTCTGTGTTCAAAGCCCTAGAACATTCTGCTTTGGCCATCAACCACAAGTTGAATCTGATGGTGAGCCCCAGCTGGTCTTCCATATATTTCAGTCATTCGCTGTGACATCTCGTGTTTCAGAGGCCCGTTGTGTCGAAGGATCCCCAAGACAGCCTCCAGGATTGATGTCACCAGGAGGACTCACAGTACTCAGCACATAGCTGGACTTGTGGCTAAGATTTAATACAGTGGAAGGAGAGAGAGCAAAGTCAGCAAAGGGAAAAGATGTATGGGAGGTCTGGGGGAATTCATATTTGCAGCTTGAGTATATTCTTTGTCTTTGTTAGATATGGAAATTGTACATGCTTAGTGTAGGAAATTTAAATAAAGCGTCGTATGAAAGGCAGAAAGTAGAAGGTCCTTCCTTCCTGAAATCCTACTTCTCTCTTGTACCTGTCATTACCAGTTTAATGCATATCTTTCTAGACAAATACACACATATGTGTATATTTTTCTAGATAAATACACACATACATATATATGCATATATATGTATGTATGTGTATCTATCTATCTATCTATCTATATATATGTTATACTTAATGATATTCTATACAGTTATACTGTGGTTTAAGCAAGCATTATCTTGATTTAAATGGTGAACCTTTATATAATGACCAAAAAGATACATTTATACATCTGAGAAATTTCATAACTTCCAACTAAGGACCTATGTGACTTTTCTGTCACCTGTCTAGCCCCTTCCTTTCATGATCACTTTTGATTTGTGGTTTTCCAAGGAATACTTACTTCTCTTCTTGCTCTTCCTGCTCATCCAAGTCCCCCACCCCCTCGTAGAAAAAAGAAAACAGCAAGAGAAAAATTGTTAGACAGCAAACTTTATAAAGCCTTTAAAATTTTGTATGTTAAGATATATTCAGATAGTAATTTTTACAGAATAAATACTAGACTAGTACAAGTCTCTAGGGACTGTTATGTACCTAGGAGTAGTTTGTACGTGATTTCTCGGTTGACAGAATTTGTTGACACTCGCTTCTGCGAAGTACCGTTTGAATCATGGTCTTGCCATATTCTTTTCAGACCACTTTGCTTCTGTGTTTACCTTGCCTGGCTTCCCGACGGGTTTGCCGTTTTCCCTCCATTTTCCACATTGTAGCACAGTGATCCTTCTAAAATCCCTCTCTGTTCTCTGTGTTCCTTAAGACCTTCCAATGGCTTCAAGTGTCAACTTCTCCTCTCCCTCAGTGCAGTGTCTTTTGAGGGCCCCAGAGTGACCACCCCTTTCTGTCTTTACTCTGAGGTTTCATACAAGCTGTTCCACCCCCACCCCACCTCCCCGTGTCTCCCACACACCTTCCTGATGGCCTCCCAAATTGTCTGCGCATGCTCATCCTCCAGGGCTGAGCTTCTTGGACATCAGCCCCCTAGAGACTTTCCCGATGGTGCTCCTTCCCATCTTTCCTGCAGTGTCTGGGTCTAGATTAAGTGCGGCTTCCAGTTATTTCCACAGCATTCTCTTTTGCATAAAAAGTAGTTATTGAATAATTGGGTCACAATGTTAGATGCCTCTAGTATTTTTGAGTATCACTTTTCTTAAATGTTCTTTTAATCTGTTGGATGTTTTTTAGTACATAGACTCCTTTGATCTGGAGCAGACCACCGAAACCGAGGACCCGGTGAAATTCCATGAAGCTTGGCAGAAGCTATGCAAAGCTGAGTGAGTGCTGAGGACCGTCCAGGACCAGTTAGCAGAATGCCATTGTGCTTTTTCCATAATGATTGGATTTACCTCAATTCCTAATTTTGGTGCAGTTTTTTAATTAAAAAAAAATTTGTTAATGTTTATTTTTGAGAGTGAGAGAGAGAGAGAGAGACAGAGGGAGCAGGGGAGGGGCAGAGAGAGAGGGAGACACAGAATCTGAAGCAGGCTTCAGACTCCGAGCTGTCAGCACAGAGCTCGATGTGGGGCTCGAACTCATGAACCCCGAGATCACGACCTGAGCCGAAGTCAGATGCTTAACCAGCTGAGCCACCCAGATGCCCCTAGATTTTATTTTATAAGTAATCAACAGAACTTTGGGGGGCAGCACTGTATTGTGAGGGTAGCATGACCGTCCCAACTATCTCTTGAATTCTTGTCTCCTCAAATGAGTGTTTGCCTAGAAGGTTTCTAAAATATCTCCTGGCCAGGAAATTTTCATGTGCCACTATTTAATTAGCAGTTGAAATCTTGAGCTGATTTTACCGGTTTAGCGGTAAAAGATGCAAGAGATCTTCACATTTTTATAATAGTACTTTTTTTTTAATTTTTTTTTTAACGTTTTATTTATTTTTGAGACAGGGAGAGACAGAGCATGAACGGGTGAGGGTCAGAGAGAGGGAGACACAGAATCTGAAACAGGCTCCAGGCTCTGAGCTGTCAGCACAGAGCCCGACGCGGGGCTCGAACTCACGGACCGTGAGATCATGACCTGAGCCGAAGTCGGCCGCTTAACCGACTGAGCCACCCAGGCGCCCCTATAATAGTACTTTTAAAAGAACCTTAACCTATTTTTATTCAGACAATTCTCTCAGTGGCATTTTAAAGCGAATTGAGTTTTCTCAGTCACTATGTATGCTCACAGACCACCAAGACCTATCAGAAAATATAGATTGAAGTCAGTTGTGAAAAGTTATTCCATCTTCTTCATAACATTGGGAGGATTTCAAGAAGAAAGTTCAGGACATGATGAAATCATGTCATCAATTCTGAAAATAGACCTCAAGCATATTCTCTAGCAACCATGGCAAGTGTTGGACTTGGGATCAGTAAACACGAGTGGCTGAGAATAAGAGTTTTAAAAATAAAGACAATGTCAAATTCACCCTCGTCTTGTATCGATTGCAGTGGCGTTCTTGTGCCAGGAGGCTTCGGAATCCGAGGAACGTTGGGAAAACTCCAGGCAATCTCTTGGGCACGGACAAAGAAGATCCCTTTCCTGGGTAAAACTCGTGTTTATGGATCCTAACTACGAGTTTATTAGGTTGTTGATATCTAGTAGGGCTAACATTTCATAGGGTTTGTCCACGTGAAGGGTGTGAACTCGGATTTGAACATTCAAGTAGCAAATAGTCGGCCACAGGGCCCAAATCCGTGTTTTCACTGCTTGAAACTAGAAAAGATAATACAGTCAGACCATCCAACGTCACAGGAAGAGCTCTGCTAAAATTTGGTAGAGCGAGCGAGCGAGGTCTTTTTAATGCCTTTGCTCAAATTGCAAAGCGTGGCTTCTGGACCAGTGAACCCAGATGAATTGGCCCCTCGATGGGGTAATGGCAGCCGTGCAGCTGGGAAATCAAATTGGGCAGGGGCTAGGGGTTGTGGGAAGGAAAGTGGGGACAGGCTGTGTTTCACCCCGTGCTTGGCTGTACTGGTGGGTTTATGACCGTGTGGACTGGCTTCGGTGCCTTTTATATCAGCACATTGTTCATTTTCCCCACTGCCTCCTGTCCTTTGAGTGGCTTCCTAGATGCTCTCCACTTGCAATCCGTTTTCAAAAGAGAAGCCAGGAGTAGTCAGATACCCTGATACCTTGCTCTGTTGGCCCAGTCTGAGCTCATGTGGGCCACTGTTTTCTTCTGAAGTCATCTTGTTCGGTTTTTGTCCAAACGTGTTTAGTGTTATTCAGATTTCACTGCATAGAATAGTTTGCAACTCTTTAGCTTTCTCTTTACCACAGTGTCTCTTTATGTCTTAGCCATATGGAACTTTCTGAAGTCCCCCCCCCCCCCAATGCACCCAGCTGTTTTATGCCCACCAACTTTCATTCTGGTGTGCCAAGTATGTGGATTGCTCTTCTCTGATGAGTCCCTTGTATACCTTAGATGTGTCTATAATGACATCTGGAGTGTTCCTTGGCATTCGTTTAGCGGACAGAATTGGTGGATGCGGAGACAGGTGAAGGGCCCATCCATGTGACAGCTTGGAGCTACACAGGTGTCTGTTTTTCTCCTCATCGAGCTCTCTTGGCTTCCATTGTGGATCTCCCTTCCCTGCTCTCCACTATGTTCCAGCGCGCCTGGAGATGCCGGTGTTCGGCGGGGAGGTTATAGGGCTGTTCTGGGCCCAGCAGCCTGACACAGGCTTCCCACTCCTCAGATCCCTGCCCGCTGGCCAGCCTGAGGCTGCCCTCCAAGAAGAGGGAGTGTGAAGTCTCCCTCTTGAGTCGGGGTGTTGTTAGATATTCTCGGAAGGAATCAGGTGCTCTGGCACAGCTGTGCAGCCCACACCTATGCCTCTATTTAGAGGCCTCTGGAAGGAGGCAGATTTGCCTTTGGACCTTGCCCTGTCTTCCCTTGCCCTTTTCTGACCTTGAATTCCTTCTTCCTCAAGTCCAAGTCGTCTAATCCCCCTTCCTGCCTCTGCCACAGTTGTTCTGAGTGCCGAGGGTACAGCAGTGAACCCGGCAGGCAGTCTTGCTCTCTCAACCCTGCATTCTAGATGGAGGAGACCCACAGTAAGCAAATGAATGGGAAATATGAAGCAATACAAAATATGTTCATCTGTTTTATATATATGCTTTTTCAAATAGGGATTTGCCTCGGGATGCAACTAGCAGTGATAGAGTTTGCAAGAAACTGCCTTAACTTGAAAGGTAAGCCTGCTGTTTGCTAATAACCGTAAAAATTTTTTTTAGTGTTTATTTATTTTTGACAGAGAGACAGAGCATGAGTGGGGGAGGGGCAGAGAGAGATAGAGACACAGAATCTGAAGCAGGCTCCAGGCTCTGAGCTGTCAGCACAGAGCCGGACTTGGGGCTTGAACCCACGGATTGCAAGATCATGACCTCAGCAGAAGTCGGACGCTTAACCGACTGAGCTACCCAAGTACCCTGCTAATAACTTTTATTAAAAAAAAATCTTACTACTTAAACTGTTTTTCAGCAATATTAGTGAATTATTGAACTCATTTCTTAATCTTCAGATGCTGATTCCACAGAATTTGAGCCAAATGCCCGTGTTCCTGTGGTAAGTGCCTTGTTTATCTTTCTGGGTTGGGTCACTGTCATTTTGTTTCCAGCTCTGACCTAAATTCACAAGGGGCTATTATTATTATTTCTTCCTTACAACATCAGGACATTTTAAATTAGATACGATTTTATTATTATTATTACTGCTACTATTATTTTTGTATCAACCTGCTTTGTTCTGAATAGTCCCTCTTGTCAGCTGTGCCTTGAAGAAAGACACAGTCCTGGACTGATCTCTCTTTGCGTCTGTTTTCAAGCTTAATGTTTAGGAAACGATGAAATCGACTGTGACAACAATTTATAACAGCTAATAGAAATAAATGGGCTGTCCTGTCTCTGGACTCCTCGCCCGTCTGTCTAGTCTCCACATTGGCAGTCATCGGTCTTTCTGAGGCAAACGTGACAATGTTTTTGCACTGCTCCTCATCTTCCACGGATTCCTTTTCCTAGGAAATATTCAGTCCAAGGTTCTTGGCTGGGACTGAAGGCCACTGCGCTGTGTCTCCTGCGGCTTTGCTATAGCAGTCCCCCCTTATCTATGGGGGACACGTGCCACGGCCGCCAGGGGCTGCCTGAAACTGCGGACAGTCCCAGCCCTGTATATGCTTTATGTTTTCCTATCCATCCATACCTGTGATAGTTTATAAACTGGGCGCAATAAGAGATGAACAACAACAATAATAAAATGGAACGATGATAACAAGGTACCGTAATGAAAGTTACGCAAATGTGGTTTCTCTGGCTCTCAAAATGTCTTACTGTGCCGTACTCACCCTCCTTCCTGTGAGGATGTGAGCTGCTAAAATGTGTATGTGAGGCGATGAGGTTAGGTGACTGACGCAGGTGCTGCGATGTAGCTATACTGACCCCTGACAATACGAAACCATGGATAAGGGGGTGCTGTAATTCACGTCTGGTGTCCCCATCCCTTCTGCACTTGGGGGTTTATGTTTGGACAATCTAAATGATTTTTTTTAGATGTATTCCCTATACCTGAGATGTCCCCCTTCCTGCAACCTCCCTTCCCATGGGATCTCACTAAAACCAATGAAAAATTTAATTAGAAAAGTAAACCAAACCTGATGACTGACAACTTCCTATTCATCCTGGGAAGTGTATCCTGACCTCCTTTCTTTCCTTGCCTCTGCCTTCTGTGCCTCGTACCCACCTCTGTGAGAGTGCATACCTGACCATTGTGATCGCTTTTTTTTTTTAAGTTTATTTATTATTTATTTTTAGTAATCTCTACATCCAACATGGGGCTTGAACTGATGACCCTGAGATCAAGAGTTGCATACTCTTCCTACCGAGCCAGCCAGGTGCCCGTGATTGCTGTTTTCAACAGTGTTGCTGAGATACAGTTTATATACCGTAAAATTTAGCCGTTTGAAGTGTATGACTCAGTGGCTTTTATCATATGCACAGATCTGTGCAACCATCACCACAGTCAATTTTGGACCATTCTCATTACCTCACAAGAAACCTCATACCACTTAGCTGACACCCCCAGGCTACTATCACCCCTAGCCCTTGGCAGCCATTAATCTCTTTTCTGTCTCTATGGATTTGCCTCTTCTGGATACTTCATGTGAATGGAATCATACAATATGTGGCGTTTTGTGACTGGCTTCTTCCACTTAGTATAATGTTGTCAAGGTCTGTCTGTGTTATAGCATCTATCAGTACTTTGTTTCTTTTTAGTGAAGAATAATATTCCATTATATGGACATAACACATTTTATTAATCCATTCACTCATTGATGGCCGTTTGGGTTGTTTCTACTTTTTGACTATTGTGAGTAATGTTGCTATGACCATCGGTGTACAAGTTATTGTGTGGATGCATGTTTTCATTTCACTTGGGTATATACACGTAGGAGTGGAATTGTAGGTCATACAGTGACTATATGTTGAAGCTTTTTTTTTTTTTTAATGTTTATTTATTTTTGAGAGAGACAGAGACAGAATGAGAGTGGGTTAGGCAGAGAGAGAGGGAGACAAAGACTCTGAAGCAGGCTCCAGGCTCTGAGCTGTCAGCACAGAGCCCGACGTGGGGCTCGAACTCCTGAACCATGAGATCATGACCTGAGCCAAAGTCAGACGCTCAACCGACTGAGCCACCCAGGCGCCCCAATATATGTTGAAGCTTTTGAGGAACTGTCCCACTGTTTTCTAAAGTGGCTGCAATAATTTACATTCCCACCAGCAGTGTCTAAGGGTTCCAATTTCTTCACAGCCTCAACACTTGTTATTGTCTGTCTTTTTTTTAAAAAAGATTTTATTTTTAAGTAATTTCTACACCTCACATGGGGCTTAAACTTACAACCCAAGATAAAGAGTTGCATGCTACCAATTGAGCCAGCCAAGCACCCCATTACTATCTGTCTTTTTGATTATAACCATCCTGTGAGTGTAAAGTTGTATCTTGTGGCTTTGATTTGCATTTCCCTGATGGCTAAGGATATTGAGCATCTTTTCAGGTGCTTATTGGCCACTTGTATATCATCTTTGGAGAAACGTGTATTGAAGTCCTTTGCTTGTTTTCAAGTTGGGTTATTTGTCTTTGTATTATTATTATTAAAAAAATGTTTTTAATGTTTATTTCTGAGAGAGAGACAGACAGAGTGTGAGTGGGGGAGGGGCAGAGAGAGAGGAAGACACAGAATCCGAAGCAGGCTCCAGGCTCTGAGCTGTCAGCACAAAGCCCGACGCAGGGTTTGAACTTACGAACCGTGAGATCATGACCTGAGCCCAAGTCAGACGCTTAACTGACTGAGCCACCCAGGCACCCCTTGTCTTTGTATTATTAAGTTGTGAGAGTTCTTTATGTATTTTAAATACAAGTTCCTTATTAGATATATAATTTGCACTATTGACATTTTGGGCTGGGTTATGCTTTGTTGTGGCGACGGGTTGGGGGGGGGGGGGGGGGGGGCGCTGTCCTGTGCACTGTAGGATGTTCAGGAGCATTCAGGGCCTGTACCCACTAGATGTCAGTACTACACTCCTCCCAACTCCCAACTGAGACACTAAAAATTCCTCCAGACCTTTCCAAACATCTCCTGGGGACACAGGCAAAATAGCCCCCATTGAGAACCACTGATTTTGAGAAATCCACTTCTGTTCCTCTCTCCTCCATCCCATTCCTTCCCTTCCTTTATGGTAGTCATTAATTTTTTTTAAACATGTTTTCTTTTCATTTACAAAATACAAGCAAACCTATATGTCTACTTGTAACCCCCTCTCCTTCTTGGATCAATGGTAGCATACTCTGCCCAATTTTTTGTATCTTGCGTTTTTCACTTAATGCTATATGCCAGAGATCACTCCACGGAAGGATATAGAGATATTCTTCACTCCTTTTTATAGCTTGCAATTCAGACCATAATGAACCATAACTTCCCAGCCAGATGGTACTTTTAAGTCTTATGCTCAGAAGACCTAATACTAGCGAAGAGTTCCTTATGAAGCTTTATTACAAACATATTTCCTGGCTAATGGCTGAAATGGCTGTGCAGGCAAATCATGGGTTTTCTTTCCTAAGGTAATACTTTGGGACAGGAAGTGATCTTACCAGTAGGTGCCACTATTACATAGCTTTGGCAAGGTTAATTCTTTGTCGACTATTCTTTGCACCGTGTGTGTGTGTGTGTGTGTGTGAGTGTGTGTGTGTGTGAGCACATATCCCCATATACCCACACACGTATACGGTTATGTGCTTCCTTTTCAACAAATCCATTGGCTAGCATGCTTGAGCCACTGTTCCCCCTTGCTTTTTGTACTGATCACTCCACATCAGTGCACAGGGAACTTCCACATGCTTGCCCTGCTATATGCGTCTTTTATTTAACCAGTCTCATATTGAATATTTAGGTTGTGTCCATTATTTTGCTACCCTAAATCATATTGCAAATTAGGATCCGTGTACATACGTCCTTGCACCACACATGCACACTTCTATGGGATGAGTTCCTAGAAGGAGAATTACTAAGTCTGACGATCTGTGCATTTTGCATTTTGATAGCTTCTATACTCATAAGTGAGATGGGAACAATAAAACCTAATTGCTACTGAACATCTTTACGGCCAGCAATCAGTTTGTTGGAGAAAAATAGCCTTAAGAGCCAGCATTTGTGATGATGGTGAGAAGTCCTATTAAAGAAAAAGGCTAGGGTAATAGAATCACCAGGCGGCAGACACCAGGAAGCCTGGGGAAATCACTGAAACTTGAGCAAATAACAATGACTTACAGTGGGTAATGGTCATTCTGGCCCTTCTGGCTGAAAAAGTAAATAATTTGGAAGCCAGGAGCCTCCTCTGGGGTGTATTTGCTGCTAAAATCTGTTTCATAGGTGTGGAGGAGGAAAAATAATTTTTACTCCTCTCTTCTAGGTTCTTGGCTGAGGCCTCCCTGTAATAAAAGATTAACAGGACAAAAGCAAAGAAAGCTTCAGAACATGTATGCTTCCTGTATACATGGGAGAGACCCAGGAAAACTGAGTAACTCCCCCAAATGGCCCAAGCCATCATATTAAATAACTTCTCCAGCTAAAGACAGATGTTGGGAGTGGGAAGCCGGTAATGGGGGGTTACCCTGAAAAACACAGTAAACAAGAGCATGATTGTTATGCAGATTTAAATCCATGCTTTCTCCATTCATATGAGTTTCTGGAGATTCAGTCGTCCTCTTCCTGGTGTGGAGTGGAAGACACCCTTACAGATGGAGATTTCCCTTATGCATGTAAATGTCTCTTACCTAGTAGAGACACTGGCACCCAGGAGAGATATTTAAGAGGAGGTATCTGTTACACACATAAAAGGAGAAGTAGATTTTTCTCTAAGAACGAAGGTAGACTCTGAGAGTACCAGGAGAGAGCGGATAAAATTTATTTTATTGTGTCATCTCTCTGCTTAATCCACAAGGTAAGCCGGAAGGCTATGTGAATTTGCAGAATATTTAGGATTCTATAGCAAGTCTGATTTTTGGCTGCTTGCTGACACCCTTGACCTTGAATTTGGCTTCGGATCTCTCCAGTTCACGGCATTGTGTACTTTTTATATTTAGAATATTTTTGGTTTTTGAGACATATATGAGAAGAAGGATCTCATTCCAGTATTTAGGTATGTGGATATGCTTACGTTTTAGCATTTCTTTTCTGCTTATTGAAAATAGTAACTAAAACAAACCTGAATTTACAGAAGATGTAACATTCTGAAAACAAATCCATGTTCCTCCTTCGAACGTATCAGTGAACATATGTACACCTGGACAATGGTATTGGTAAGGGAAAGGGAGAAATTTGAAGCATTTGAAGCAGATGCAAATGGACGTTTGCGACTGTGGTGTCTGATATATTTCAATTTTAGTTATCATGTATACGACCTATTTTACCCTTGTTTGATCCAAGGATTTTCAAAGTCGAAATGAATTTCACATCTGACACAGTGGATTTGTGGAATAGTTACACATAATTAAAAGTCGATTCAGGTGAAAGGTCGTTTGTGTTGTACATTAAGCATAATTAATGCATAACATTTTCCTACCTCTAGATGAAGCCCTCCCTGTTCGAGATATTTTTTTTTCTTCCATGTTATTTTTCAACAACTTTACATGGAAAGCAAATTAAGAAACATTAAAAAAAAAAAATCCAGCCAGCCACCGAGAGAAACCTTTCAGGCCACTTTTTATTACTTCGAAGACTGCTTGGCATTTAGAACACTGAGTGAGTGTCTCCCAGCTAACAAAATCGCCTTACAGAAGTCATTTGGAGCTTAGTTTGGGCTAACGAACTTTTCTTGCCATCAAAGCAGCTGTCAAGAAGGCAGCTATACTGTGGGTAAAATAGCCCTTTATGGACCAGTCTGATAGCCTAATAGTCATTTAATCCAGTCTCTGTGGGGGCAGTAGGTTCAGAGTTGATATTAGGCTGTTAGCCATAGAAACTGCTTTCTATTGGGAAAGAAAAATTCTTCTAGGCATGATGGCTGCCGTCCAATGGCAAGGGCATCTTCTTCACCCGACCCTCCCCCGTACTCAGGCCTATTTCCTGAAAGGAGACAGTGTGGGTGCTTGGAATGAGCCCCCATTTGTGAATCACCAGGTTAGTCTATAATTTTAACAATAAATGGCTAAATGAGTACTTCAAAGCTAATGCGTTTGAGAGCTTTTGTACGTTGAGCTCAATGGGAAATGCTTTAGGAATAAGTATTTCAACCACTTAAAAGATTTTTCTGCAGTAGAAATAACTGGATGCTAGTGGAAAGAGATTATTAAAAAGAAAAAAAGTCATTGTGCATTTGGAGCTTGTCCGCTGAAGTGCAGTCCCAAATATAGTGTATTGCAAGCTTAGCTGGGGCTTCAAGACATAGACTGGCAAAACAGATAACCAAACATACGGGCAGTGTGTGCGTTAATGCTAGCAAATGCTGTCGACTAGAACTTTCTGCCATGGTAGAATGCATCCAATATGATAGATGGCCACTAGCCACGTGGGGGCTATGGAGCACTTGAAATGTTGCTAGTGTGGCCCAGGAACTGAACTTTAAACTTCATTGAATTTTAATTGATTTAAATGTCCGTGGCCACGTGATCTAATTGTTATAGTATTGCACAGCACAGGTAGACCTTAGATACTTAAGAATTCAGAGTCAGGGGAAAAATACTGTGGGTTATAGTAAGAAGAGATAGTTGTCAAAGGCTTGGAGACTTTATAGAGAGGAGGGGAAGGTTAGGCTAGGCCGGAATGTCCAAGATTTGCCTATAAAATACCGAGTGGGTTGGCTGAAGCATATGGCTCCCATAGGGAAGTGGTGGGAAGTAGGGGAGATTGGTGCGGATTTGTGGGGGTCCTTGAGTATCAGTGTCAAAATTAATCCTGAAGGCAATAGGGAACCAGTAACATAATACCTGTCAACTTTGACATAGTATGCAAATACCGTACTCGTAGCTGAAGGCTTTCCAATAGAACGAGTGCTTGAGAAAGATTCAACTGTTGAGAGAGAGAGAGACAGACAGACAGACAGAGATATGAGAGGGGAGAGAAGACTCCAGACACAGTACCTGGTTGAATGTTAAGGCAGCCTCAGTCTGCGATCCAAGGAGCTGGGTTGGAGCAGGAGTTAGAGTAGAAAGGTCTGGCTGGCAGAGCAGCTTTATGGAATGAATCAATGAGATTTAGTGACTGGATACTCAGGAAACATTCATTCAGCAAATAGCTATTGAACCTGTCCCACATGCCAGGCTCTGAGCTAGACTTGGGGATACCTCAGTGAAAGAACAGATAAAAATCCTTGCCCTGGTGGAGCCTACAGTCTAGTGAAGATTGATGTTTTGTGGTTGACAAGCTGGTACTATTGATTCAAGAGGAAATTTAGGGACACCTGGGTGGCTCAGTTGGTTAGGCGTCTGACTTTGGCCCAGGTTATGATCCCGTGCTTCATGGGTTCAAGCCCCACATAGGGCTCTGTGCTGACAGCTCAGGGCCTGGAGCCTGCTTCCGATTCTGTGTCTCCCTCTCTCTCTGCCCCTCCCCTGCTTGCACTTTGTCTCTCTGTCTCCCCAAAATAAATAAATATTTAAAAAAAAAAAAAAAAGAGGAAATTCAGGTGAATCCTGTTGGATGTGGGAGATGAGCTCACTGTTGGAAACCGGGCCAAGGAAGCCAATGAAATAGACATGTACACCCATGCTACATACAACCCTTCATGCTTTTTCACCCTTCTTGAAGACTGTCAGACGATAATTTGTCCAAGTCAGTAAATCTTAGCCAGGTAGAGAAGGTATCTCTACCTTGCGTTTCCTGTGCATTGCCACCGGGAGGCCTTCCCAGCTTGCCCCATCTGCCCTGGAGGCCTCCTGCCCAGCCCCAGCTTCCACCCTGCTGACACCCCCCCACCCCTTGCAACCTCTTTCTTGCTGCCACCTCATCTTCCTAAAGCACATTCACATCACTTTATGCCTCCTACACCCTTCCTCTCCCTTTCTTCTGACCTTAGTTTATCATGGCAACCAAGGACTCTCATGATCTAAAGCCCTCGTGTCCTCTAATTCCTCGTAGCTGGCTTTGCACCCAAAATGTAGTATGTGTGTTTCTGAAACTGCCTTGAACTTGCACATGATGTGTTTACTTGGGGTGTTTTCTCTCTTTTTGAAGCCCAGTGCTGCTGCTTCCCCTCAAGGCTCTTCCTGCAAATTCCAGCTGGAAATACTACCTTCTCGATTAAGCCTTTCCCTGACCTGATCCCAGACTTATGGACTTAGGATCTCAGAGGGCTAGAAGTTTATTTCTCTGGCATCTTGTGTAATGTCCTGTCCGTAGTAGTTGCTTTATATATGTTGGAGTTGAAAGAGATTACGTACATATATTCTGTGAGGGACAGATTGAGAGCCACAATTCAGGCTAAAATGGGAAGCTGGCATGACCTTGATATTAGAAGTCAACAAAGCACCGCTAACAAAAAATAAAACCCCGAACTATAGACTAATGTTGGCTATTAATAAAGATGTGAAAATCTGAAATAAAATACGAGAGTGCCCAATTTAACAGTATTACAGAATAATTGAGCATTTTTAACTTGGGGGTTGAATTGGTTAATGTATTATATTGATCAGACAAAACAGAGAACCCCCATGTCTCCATAGATGCTCGGTAGGCAATCTATAGAACCCAAACCTTCCTGCTCACAATCTCTTAACAAACTAGGAAGAGAAGGGGACTTTTTTTTTTTTTTTTTTAAGTAGGCTTCATGCCCAGCACAGAGCCCAATGTGGGGCTTGAACTCACAATCCTGAGATCAAGCAAGAGCTGAGCTGAGATCAAGAGTCGGATGCCACCCAGGCGAGCCACCCACTGTACTCTCCAGGGTGGCACCCTACTGAGCCACCCAGGCGTCCTGAGAAGGGGACTTCTTAAACAAGAGAAAGATTATCTTTTACAAACCCATATCCAGCAGTAAAGTCAATGGGGATCCCTCTGAAAACTAGAAATGAGTAGAAGATGTGCACTATGGTGACTAATGAAGTTGTTAAAATGAGACCAACTAATGCTGTCTGGAGATTGAAGCTGGCGTTCTCCTACCTGTTTGTAGATTTCCGAATCAATACAACCTTTTGGAAAATCAATTAAGTGGTCTATTTCACAAACCATAAAAATATTCATACGCTGTAACTCAGACATTTACTTCTCAGAAATTCTCCTAAGGAGGGAAATATGGTGTGTTGACAGAGGTATGAACAGTTACTCATTAGTATAGCATTGTTTAGAAGAATCAGAAATGACAACAGTCGAAGTGTCCCACAATGGGGAAATAGGTGAGACTATTATGGGGTATCCCTGCAGTGGAATATAATTAGTCATTAGAAATGTTTGAAGTTTTTGGTGCAATGAGAGTGCTCTTGTATTGAATTAGAATGATACAAATTGTATTTAAACATTTCCTCACTGTGTATAAAAATCTGCCTTGTTTCTTGGTAAGGTTAGAAGTCATTTTTCTTTTCTTTGGTTAAATTCCCCAGCAACACTCCCCCCCCACCCCCCACCTCCACCGCCTTCCCCCAAGCTGTTTCTCAGATCCTGAGAGTCCCGGCAGCACGGGATGCCAGAGCTGGGAGGGCCCTCTGTCTTCCTGTGCCTTTTATTTTACACATTACATACCAGAACCAAGGCCGCCCCCTCGGTGATGGAGCAGAACTGACTCTTGGTCCTGTAATGCTTCTGCTCCCGGAGAGGGTCATTGATTCAAAAACCACAGCAAGCGCCAGAGGTGACTTTAAGACAAGTATGTGTTTTTTGAAGTCTGCTCCGCACTAGCTATTGACTAGAGTGAAATAGGGGTTGGAACTGGAAATGATGTGAGCCCTGAGTGGCTGGGGAGGGAGAGCAGGAAAAGGGTCCTTCTGGTGGAAGACTGGAGTAAGGGCCCTGGTTTGGCACGTCAGAGTTCTTTCCAAGCCTCCGATGCCGTGTTTGTAGTCTTCGTGAAGATCGTGGAACTCTTCTCAGCCTTTAAAAAAAATCTATATAATTATATGCATTAGACTAAGGTTATTTCAAATCTATTAAGCCATGGGGGTCAGGACTTGACAAGGAGAGACATGTGTAAGAATTTCTTTATTAACAGTAATTGGCCTTCACAGCCAAACCGTTATAATTGCAAAGAATTGACCAGAGACATTAGTGATTCCATATAGAATAGGGCCACATCCCAGGCGCTCTTCTTTTGGAATGATACATTGTCTTGTTTTTTTTCCTTCACTGGGATATCTTCTTGACTAACACCTGGAATTCTTCAAAACTAACTTCTCCGTCTCCATTCTTGTCCAGTTCTTGAAACAGGTCATCTAGGGTGCTGGGGCCCTGGTTTTAGACAAGAAGGATGGGATAGGGAGAGGAGAGAAAATAAATCAGTTACTGCTACACATTTTCTGAAATGAGAGACACTGGGTCTGTGTCCCAAGAAGGCAGCTAAAGTTTCAATTACACGGTTGGAGGTGGAAAGACCAACTTTAGCTGCAGTCATGCTCCCTGTCACTGAACTGGCTATCTTTTTATTTTTTTTCCTATATCACACATTTATTATTTTAATATTGATAATGTGCATTTTAATATACAGTTGACCCTTGAACAATGCAGGGGTTGGGGCACCAACCCCCCACACATTCGAAAATCTGAGGATAACTTTTGCTTCCCCGCAAGACTGAATTACTAATAGCCTACTGTTGACTGGAATCCTTACTGATAACATATACAGTTGATTAACACATATTTTGTATGTTACATGTATTAAATACTGTATCTTACAATAAAGGAAGCTAGAGAAAAGAAAAGTGTTATTAAGGAAGTCACAAGGGAGAAAAAATACATTTATAGTACTGTACTGTAAAAAATCCTCGCAGTTTGTACCCATGTTGTACAAGGATCCACTGTAATTGGTTTTCTGTGCGATCTATTTTTCTTTCTGCCTCTAAAAACATTCCTTTGAGAAGGAATCTGCGGCTTCACTGGACTGCCAAGGAGCCCACGGCCCACAAACACTGGAGGGTTCGTGCCCCAAGTTTTCCTGGGAGCCAGTTCTGTGTCTGGCTCCCAGGGCTGGGCCAGCATATAACCTAGACAGCACTGTGCCGGGTCTTTCTGTAGCTTGTTAAGTGCTCCCCAACCGCCCCCTGGAGGAGATCCACTTTACATATGAGGAAACTGGCGCTCTGAGACAGTTGCTGATTTGTTCTACAGCTTGTAAGTAAAGAGAGGGTTTGAGGCTCAAACATTGACCCTAGAGCTTAACCTCTTAACTGCGAATCACACCAGTTTTTCCCAAGCCCTGGGCTGCGGCCCACCTCTACGCTGTGCAGGATGACTGGAGCAGTGGTTCTCGCACTTTGGCGTGCATCAGAGTCGCCAGATGGGCTTGCTGACCTTAGTAAACACAGATGGACAAGTTCCCACTCCCAGAATTTCTGATTCACTAGGCCTGGGGTGGGGCCTGAGAATCTGTATTTCCAACAGGCTCCCAGGTGATATTGATGCTGCTGGTCCAGGACCCATCACGTTTGGAGAACCACTGCTTGAGATGTTACAAGAGATCATGTTAAGCCTGACTCCTTTTTGACTACTGGCTCTGTAGTGTCTTCTTTTTTTTTTAATATTTTAAAAATATTCGTTTATTTATTTATTTAAAAAAAAATTTTTTTTTTTAACGTTTATTTATTTTTGAGACAGAGAGAGACAGAGCATGAATGGGGGAGGGGCAGAGAGAGAGGGAGGCACAGAATCGGAAGCAGGCTCCAGGCTCTGAGCCATCAGCCCAGAGCCCGACGCGGGACTCGAACTCACGGACCGCGAGATCGTGACCTGAGCTGAAGTCGGACGCTCAACCGACTGAGCCACCCAGGCGCCCAAAAATATTCGTTTATTTTTGAGAGAGAGAGAGACAGAGTGTGGGCAGGGGAGGGGCAGAGAGAGGGAGACACAGAATCCAAAGCAGGTTCCTGGCTCTGAGCTGTCAGCACAGAACCCGATGCGGGGCTCAAACCCACAAACTGTGAGATCATGACCTGGGCTGAAGGCAGAAGCTCAACCGACTGAGCCACCCTGGTGCCCCCTGACTCTGAAGTGTCTTATGCAGACTTAATTTTTGTCTCTGCCCTAAAACTCCAATCTTAAGGCCATTATATTTCTGCCTTTCAGGTAGGAGTTTATCTGTGGCAAAATAGTACCAAGGAAACTCATTGAAATAACAGTTTAGTTTATAAATCAGCTTCAAAAAAAATTTTTTATGTTTTTTTTGAGGGAGAGAGAGAGACAGAGAAAGAGAGAGAATGGATGGATGCACACGGGGAAGAGGCAGAGAGAGAGAGAGGGACAGAAGATCTGAAGTGGGCTCTGTGCTGACAGCAGAGAGCCCAACGCGGGCCTTAGACTCATGAATTGTGAGATCATGACCTGAACCAAAGTCAGGCGCTTAACCGACTCAGCCACCCAGGCGACCCCCGTCCCCTCAATTTTTTTTAAATTGTGGTAAAAAACACACAACATTTACCATCTTAACTATTTTTTTTAATGTTTATTTATTTTTGAGAGAGAGAGAGCACCAGCAGGGTAGGAGCAGAGAAAAAGAGAGGGAGACACAGAATCCAGAGCAGGCTCCAGGTTCTGGTTCTGAGCTGTCAGCACAGAGCCTGACATGGTGCTTGAACTCACGGACCGTGAGATCATGACCTGAGCTGAAATCAAGAATTGGACGCTTAACCAACTAAGCCACCCAGGCACCCCTATCTTAACTTTTTTTTTTTTTTAATTTTTAAATGTTTATTTATTTTAGAGAGAGAGACCGAATGTGAGCAGGGGAGGGGCAGAGAGAGAGGGAGACACAGAATCCGAAGCAGGCTCCAGGCTCCCAGCTGTCAGCAGAGAACCCGATGCAGGGCTTGAACCCATGAACCGTGAGATCATGACCTGAGCTGAAGCCAGATGCTTAACTGACTGAGCCACCCAGCCGCCCCCCTATCTTAACTATTTTTAAGTGAACAGTTCACTACTCTTAAGTATGTTGACATTGTTGTACAACTGATCGCCACATCAAAATATGTTTTAACCCCTAAGATTCCTATAGACATTTGGTACTTTGCTGCCATCAGAAGACTAAACTAAGTTAGTTACTCAGCATTTGTTGTATAAATACCAAACGCTTTTCCTGAGGCATTTACTAGATTCTAAACCATGCAAGGTGATGATGGAAAGACTGTAGCTTGGAAAACCTTAGTAATCGCTATGAAAATATAATCAGGTACATGACTTGGTAAGCAGATTCCTACCTTTATCAAAATTGTAAGTCATGTGCTTTTTGTAGTAAAAACATAAACCATAGGAAAATATAGAAAAATCCCCTGCTCTTACCTTTTATTTTTTTATAACTGTTTATTCATTTTTGAGAGAGAGAGAGAGAGAGTGAGCGAGTGGGGCAGAAGCAGAGAGGGGGACAGAGAACCCAAAACAGTCTCTGCTGACAGCAGAGACCCTGACACAGGGCTTGAACTCGGAAACCGTGAGATCATGACCTGAGCTGAAGGTGGACACTCAACCGACTGAGCCACCTGGGCATCTCCCTCCTCAGTCTTAACTTTTAAAACCACTTATTTGAGTAGGTTGCCTAGGCTTTCCTGATTATTATTTTTCTTTTATTATTATTCCTTCCTATTACAATTTTTCTTCCTTTTGGAAAAACTTCAGAGTGTTTTTTAGAATTTAGTCTTTCTCAGGGCGCCTGTGTGGCTCAGTCAGTTGAGCATCTGTCTTCAGCTCACGTCATGATTTTGAAGTTCATAATCTCCGGGTTCGTGAGTTCAAGGTGGGCGTTGGGCTCGTTGCTGACAGCTAGGAGCCTGGAGCCTGCTTCAGATTCTATGTCTCCCTTTCTCTCTGCTCCTCCCCCGCTCTCTCTCTCTCTCTCTCTCTCTCAAAAATAAATAAACATTAGGAAAAGGATTTTAATCTTTCTCAAAGACCTTTGTTTTATTTTTTTAAGGTTTATTTTTATTTTTGAGAGAGAGAGATCTTGAGAAGGGGAGTTGGAGAAAGAGGGAGACAGAGAATCTGAAGCAGCCTCCAGGCTCTGAGCTGTCAGCACGGGGCCCGACATGGGGCTCGAACCCATGAACCATGAGATCATGAGATCATGAGATCATGGCCTGAGCTGAAGTCGGACGCTTAACCAGCTGAGCCACCCAAGCGCCCCTGTTTTAATTTTTAATTAAAAAGTCTCCTTTACTGGGGCACCTGGCTGACTTGGTAAAGCATCTGACTCTGGATCTCAGGGTTGTGAATTCAAGGCCTGCGTTGGGCGTAGAGCCTACTTAAAAATAAATAAATAAAATAAAAATCCAGAAAGTTCAAAAAAAATCCCCTTTTCTGCTAACACTTTTAACTGTTTCTGAAAGTTACTTTATATTTTAACTGTAAGAAAATGAGGCAAGATTGGATTATAAGGTCATTGAATTCAGCCACTCTTTAGTACTAAAAACAGAAACCTCAGCAACTACAGTGAGAACCTTCTCACACGTCATACTGGCAGAAGGGACAAAATCTGGGCAGCAAATGGTTTCTTCTGAAGTTACAGCTAAATAGTAACCAAGTCAGATGAAACAGTTGTGCTTCCATTTTGAAGATCCCTTTTAGTTGCGAAGGAAAGAAAGTATTTTGGAGCAATGAGAATCAGCCTGCCTCTCTTCTTTATTGCCCCAAGATGCACTTTGATTTTGACAACTCTGCAACAGTTTTGACAAGAAACTGTAGGGCTAAAGAGATTTAATCCCTTCCTGGAAGTTGTTTAGCAATGCATGGCTGCCTCATTAACACAGATTTAGGTGCTTAACACAAATTAACACAAATTTAAATACTTTTGAAATATAAATGGGTGTCGCCAGATGGCAATTTGTCAGCGCAAAGTGGGTTTTCTTTTCAGATTGCCAAATAAGCATTGGTCTTCTTGACAGATCCTACCTATAACAATGAAGCACGTCCAAAGCCAACCAATGATGTTTTTGCAGACCTCTTTGTTTTCCTGAAGCCTGGCACAGAGGTGCTGAACCCAGGGTGACATGGGGGTCCTGTAGGTCTAACTTCATGAAAATGCGATTATTGCTTCCTTTTACTCTGGCTGGTCATGGAGAGTTCTGTGCCAGGCTGTGGGGCATAGAAGGCTTGGAACCTGCTTTCCAGGTACTTGCCTTCTGAAATGTGGTCTGCCATCAGGGAGGGAAACACGTTCAAGTGCCCTTGCTCAACAGATGCCCGCACCTTGTCTGCTGTGTGCTCTGGCCTAGACCCAGCTCGGATGGGTATTGCATTCCTCAGCCTCTCCCCTCCCCTGTCCTCCCTTGTCACCATCAGAGTCCCCGTTCATGGGCTCTGTGGTTGTGCACTCACTTTCAGCAAACTGGGGAATTCAGTCTGAATCAATAGCTTCAACTCCTCCTTCGACAGCTGGTCTGGATCACCTTCTTTGGCTGCGTATTTTGCAAAAATGCTCTTCAGTTCTTCAGGAGACTTTTTTGCACTCATTTTGGTGTCCTGTAAATCGGGAAAGGAATGAGCTCACCAGAAAGCTGAGCTGGAGTTTTATACCGATGATTGCCAACACTTCAGTGCCTTTGGGCTCTTTCCTTGGTGTAGTAAAAATAATCATCTTAGTATGTTCAGTGTGTATTCTTAGAGTACATCTGTTACGAGATAGTCCCTGGAGCCCTACACTTTGATTAGTAGTTGTGACATTCTCCACATTTTATGTACCTGGTCTGTGCTCTGTAGGCTGTGGCCTTGAAGAAACCTGACCACAGCTTTTAGCCTCTAAGTTACTGGTAATATCTTTAGATGGCACAAACCCACTTTCTCTCCTGACCTGTATCTTTGACAACCATTCTGAAAAGAAGCAGAAAGAGCTCCAGGAAGTACTAAAATCACACTTACCTGGTTGCCCAGCAGCAAGGCAGCTAGAAGAATCAAATAGGAGTGCGAAGAGTTGAGCAGGATCGTGACTTTTATAGTCTTTACGGACTCACCACCCTGATTATGAAATTTTCCTTTTGTTTGCCATTTAAGGGTAATTATTAATGGTTTTTGAAACCCAAGCTTGAGACTGCATGAACCTCATAATTAAGGGCAAGATCCAATAAATGGCCACCTTAACAGTTGCTTCATGGTTCAGAGTCCCAAGAGTAAACTTGGATTTTTTTCCCCCCTTACATTGTATTTTCCCTCCAATGTGGCATTAGTGTATTTGCTGAGTGTTCACATTTTGGAAAGCTTAACTATGGAGAGTTGTATATTTTTCAATTTGGCTGCATATTTAGGCTCGAAAAAGTAACTTTCTTCATATGCAGAAAAAAATGCTATCGTGGGTGGTCAATACTATATAGTCTAAGAAATTGCAGCGTTGCTGTGGAAGTCCCTGTGGTGTTTTGTACAGATTAGGTCCTTAAATACTTGAACAACTGAATGAATGAATGGACAGAAGTATCACTGAGAAGCAGACTTCAGAAACAAGGAGAAGATACACAGTAACTTGTGGTTTTATTTGGCAAAGCAAGGTTACCAAGTCGCATGATCATTTTTCAACTCTTCTATTATTTATTGGTCTCGTATCTGCTTTTTTTCTCATTACTTCTTTCCTTACCATATATACAAAGTTTTTTTTTTTAATCGAAGCACAGTTGACACGCAATTTTACATTAGTTTCAGGTGAATAACTATTTTTCCCCCAATATATTTTGTTAATCATTCTAAAAACTTGTGAAAATACTTGACTTACTTTTATTCAGTTGGAAATACTTCAAACTTGTGGAACTGCCAGGATTTAAAATTGGAGACTAAATTTATTTCTACTGGAAAGAGTTCTATGAAAGAACAAGGACGTTTCCAAAGGGCATTAATCTAATACTGATTATAACTCGCAATACAGGGTTTCAGATTGACTTTAAGAGTCCTCATCAGGTTTTAAATACTTGCACACTTCCACGCTTGTATAATTTTCTCTGACCCTTCATTATATCATGTATAAATTGAGCATTGAGCTATTGGACTGTATTTTTCTCTGACACTTTTCAGTTCTAAACTTCTAGGGCCTTATTTACCTTGGAGAACAAATGTGAAATCTTATAGTTTCTTAAGAACTTCCCAGCAGTCCTGAGCATTTATCACTCTATGTGCCTTCACTGTCCTTGTAGATGTTATTCTTGTTTTTATTACAGATTCTTTGACTTTGGTACCCACTGGTATTGAATATATATGAACTCACTTCTTGGAGTAAAGATAAGCATTTTGGTTTTAGTTGTAAGATTTTATGCAAAAATATTCTGATTTTGGCAATGCATTTTAATGAAGATTTTAGAGAATTTCTAGTGTTTTTATGCTTATGCTCTGTTTTACTTGGGAGGAAGTCAGCTTTTGTTGAACAATCACAGCAAAAAAAAATATCTTTTTCTTCCAATAACTTAAAAAAAAATTTCAAATCTACAGAAAAGTTGCAAGAGTGGTCAGTGAACACCCAACCTACCTTTTGCCCAGATTCATTTGAGAATCAGTTGCAGACCGATTTCTCCTCTAAATACTTCAGCAATCTTGTCTCGTAAGGACAAGGAGATTCTTCTACACAACCACAATGCCATTATCACAGGCCAAATTCAAATCTCTCCAAATGTGGTAAAGACATCTTAAATCATCGGTTTTCTTAAATTACCGCCTGTGAGCTAAAATCAACGTGGCGATTGTCATATTTCTTGAGTCCATATCAAAGAAATGATTTTAATAACTATATGATATACAACTATATAATTTTAATAACTGCATATTGTATGACAGATATATGTTATGTATAGCACATGGCATATGTTGTATATATAGGGTGTGTGCATATGAAATTAACCCTAAGAGAGACATTTGGAACAGTGTTGGTTAACAGTCTTTCAGGCTACGCATCTATAGTTTCAAGGGAGGATTTCTTTCTTTTTTTTTTTTAATTTTTTTTTTTTTAGTGTTTATTTATTTTTGAGACAGAGGGAGACAGAGCATGAATGGGGGAGGGTCAGAGAGAGGGAGACACAGAATCTGAAACAGGCTCCAGGCTCTGAGCTGGCAGCACAGACCCTGACGCGGGGCTCGAACTCACGGACCGCGAGATCATGACCTGAGCCGAAGTCGGACGCTCAACCGACTGAGCCACCCAGGCGCCCCCAAGGGAGGATTTCTGATTAACAGAGGCCCAGTGCTGGGATGCCTGGCTGGCTCAGTCGGTAGAGCATGCAACTCTTGATCTCAGGGTTATGGGTTTGAGCCCCACGTTGGGTGTGGAGATTACTTAAAAATAAAATCTTTAAAAAAATAATAAGCGAGGCCCAATGCTGTTTGTTGTCAGAACTTATGCTTGTAGTAAACACTAACAGAACTTGAAAAACAACCCATAGGTCTGAAATGTTCACTTGTTCCGCTCTGCCAGGCCCATCTCTCGTCTCTTATGTTTCTCTTTACCTGTGTTCTCAAGTGTGAGGATAAACCCGCAGTGAGAAACATGAAATCCGCCACTAGATATTCTCATGAAACATTAACTAAAAATACATGGAGACGGGCGATAAACACAGGGTGTGTTCAAAAGAGTGCATTTTGAAACTAGAGAAGGGGAAAAAATGACAAGGCACAAGATTGGTAATGGAAAAATGGAGAGGCAAAGGTTATTTATCACCTCACCATTCAATTGCTTGATCTTTGGACAGACTTAAGTGTTTCCTAGGGATGCCAAGAGTAACTTATTTTAAAAGCCCCCGTACCATAGGCTTCCTTAGCTGTGTTATTCGACTCGAAGCCCACAGCAGGTAGTGCCTCGAAAAGCACCTCTGGGAGGAGAGTCAGTGTCGGGCCCTGCAAAACAAAATGGGCAGGCAGTGCTATCCTGGGTTCGTGTTGTCTTTGATCCTGAGGGTTTGAAAAGAGTCTGACCAGCAAAGCACAGCTTTGCCTCGCCAGCCTACTTGGTGCACTGCCGCAGAGTTCACGTTCTTTTCCACTTCCGACCTTTGCCTGGGCCCTGCGTCTCCCCGGTTTGGGGCCCGCCTGTGCTGAGGTCACAGAGGCCTCCTGATCACATAGCCCACGCTTAGCGAGGGCTGGTCCTTCCTGTGGCTGAGTGCTGCCCTTGGCCGACCCTGGCCCTTTACCTTGATCAATCCTCACAGCACTCCCGTGAACTGGATACCACTGTTACCTGCAGTCTCCAGAGACGTTCAAGGACCAGCTAAAGGTCGCAGCACTGGGCAGTACTAGAGCTGGGATTCTGGCCCAGGCCGAGGCTGCCCCCTCAGCCGCCGTGCTGCCTGCCCCCCTCAGGAGGAGGGCTTCTGTGAGGAGAGCTGGTCGACGTTAGCGTGAGGCCCAGAGGCAGGACTTATGTGTTATGTTCACACCTGAAGGTATAAGAATGTTTTCTTTCTGATGGAAGTAACACAGGTCTTCTTTTACTGGTGGAAAATGAGTTGAAAACACTGGAAAATATAAACGTACTTATGGGACTGCTCCGTGCCTTCACCCTGGTGGATTCCATCGTCCCGCTGCTGGTGATGAGGCAGGCTAGGGAGACAGACAGGGCAATGTAACAGTCCTGCATTGGGTAAGAGGTGTGCTTGGGCTCAGGGGTGCCCTGCTTCAGAGCGGGGCACTGTTCCTCCCCTCCCTATGCTGAAACCATCCATCTGCGGCTCAGGACCGAGACCCTTCCGTTGCTCTTAGGCTGCCCACTAGCCCCTTCGTCTGCTCTGCTCGTTTCTGATAGAAATCCAGGGAGATTTCACTGTGGAGCCATCAGTTGGAATCTGACACTGTGTCGGACTCTGCTGGAGACAGAGAAGAAGCTCCAGTCCTTGTGCTTGATGAGCCTACCCTTTAGCCTATGAGAGGAGGCAGGTAAGGAAATGATGGAGGAGGCTAAGGTTGTATACAACGAAGGACCGTATTAGTATCCTATGGCTTCTGTAACAAATTACTGCAAACTTAGTGGCTTAAAACAACACAATTAAAAAAAAACACCCCCCCCAAAAGCCCCCACAGGTTGTTTTCTTACAGGTCTGGAGAAGTATAAAGTGGGTAGGCAGGCAGGGCTGCCATTCCTTCTGGAAACTCTAGGGGAGGATCTGTTTCTTTGCCTTTCCAGCTTCTAGAGGTTGCCCGCTCATGGTGCCTTCTTCCATCTTCAAAGCCGGCAGTGTAGCGTCTTCCAGCCTCTCTCTCTCTCTCTCTTTTCTGTCTGACTGCCACTGTCATCTATCTCCTTCTCTGATTCTGACCCTCCTGCCTCTCTTTTATAAAGACCCTGTTGTTACATCGAACCCACCCAGATAATCCAGGACAGCCTTGCCGTCTCAAGAGGCTTAATATACGCATGTCTGCAAAGTCTCTTTTGCCACGTATTATTTATTTGGTAGGGTTAGCATAATAACATGGCGTTAATCATGGGTCAGTAAGGAGAACTGGAGGGTGCCCGAAAGCATGGGCCCATGTGGAATGGGGGGGGCAAGGCATTTTAGGAAAAGTAATGAAGAGGTGATATAGGTGTAGAGCAGTGGTGGGGAGGGGAGCAGAGGAGCCATCAGCAATGGACCTGTCCATCCAAGGTAGAAACCACAGGTTATGACGCTTTGGGAGAGCTTAGCCAGACTGGGTTCCCGAGTGAGGTGGGACCTGAGTGCCACGTGCAGAAGAGTATAGATTTGAACATCACTTTGTTCGTACTTTGTGCACAACTTGAACATGAGTCATCAAGAATCGAAATCAGAAGCAGGCTTGAAAAAAAAAATGATCAGGAAAAACTAATGGACGGGAGGAAGGGAATGGGTTGGGGAAATCCTTGTAAAGAATACTTGCGGAATATAGTAGAAAGTCTGAGAAAAATCACTGTGTGTTGCCTGAGAGACTGGAAACAGCTGGCTTGGGAGAGTAGGCTCCTTCAGCGTCCCCAAATGAAATGTCCAAAGGCAAGGGACGTGAGGGAAACTGACCTAACCAGGGCTCTGTTGGGTCAGTCAGTGTGTACTACCTCGTATGCTGGAATTTCATCTTTGATAAGAGACCATAACTTCCCTAGACTCTGTTGTTAAGGCATCTGGGACACATGAACCCAGTCTTGAACCCATTACACTTTTATCGTGGGCTGCGGAAACTTCGGTAAAGGTTAATCAGGGCTGTATTTATCCTTATGTGGTACTTTTACATCTAAAGCTTTATCACCACCGATATTCGTTACTTATTGATCCTTTTTTATTTTTCTTATGCTATATGGCTGGCTCAGTTCCAAGAAAGGACAGCTCTGTAGTGGGGATCAGACAACAGCCAGTATTTCGGCAAAATCAGAGCAGGCCAAGGCAGTCCTTTTGCAGTGGAAGAGGCATTTTCCTCTTAGATGCAAATGTAGGGTATTTTGGAAATGTTGGGATTAAAACTAACGCATATTTGAGTTTGTTTTTTTTTTAACTACTCCAGTCACGATAAAGGATATGTTTTGAAACTGATGTCTCTCAGGCTTTTTGTGGAGGGAAATACCAGGCACAGAGACGTTTTCCCGAATTTTGTTGCTGAATCAGGCTGCTTATAACCCAAGAGGCAGTCCTACTGGCAACTTTCGAGCTCATCGGAGGAGACTGTAACTGAAGGCAGCTGGTTGGGCCTGGCTTGTCCAGAACTGCCGTGTATTCTCTACCCTCCCCAACCTTCCCCTTGGTGTGTTTGGATTCCACTGGCTTGTGCCTGGCTTCCATCAGAAGACTGAGTGTCTGATGAGAATCCCCAGATGTGGCCTTCTGAGCCAGCCCAGAGACAACAGCGACTCCCCTGTCAGTTCTTGCTGTGCTTTTCTCCTTTCACTGCCGTTCGGGGCATCGTTTGCCATTGGAAAGCTACTTCCACCTGCACCCCCATCTTTTCTCTAACCTTTTCTGTGCCTTCTCCTCTGGTTTCTGTGCTAGCGTGTTTTAATCAGAGGATCACTGTGGCTGCTGTACCTTGGGATTTCTTTCTGTGCTATCATGTTCGGAGACGGTTGTAGTTATTGCTTCTGAAAACAGCAGGGATAATGTGAACTAACACCCTAGTGGAAGGTCTAAATGATAGATTGCACTGTTTGGGCTTTAAATTTGTGTTTTCATTAAAAATAATACTATGTACAAAGTTTTAAAAGCCAACTCGTTCCAAAAGGCCTATAATGAAAATATTCAGTAATCCTTACCCCCTCTCTGCCAACCTCAAGTCTTCCAGCTGGTTCTCCTGATATTTACCTCCAAACTTTTATTATTTTATTATTTTTATGTATGTATGTACTTAAGTAAACTCTACCCCCAACGTGGGGCTCAAACTCAAGACCTCAAGATCAAGAGTCATGTGCTCTACCAACTGAGCCACCCGGGTGCCCCTACCCCCATGTTTTTAAATAATATTCTTATATTGCTCTGTTAGGGATTTCCAGACTTCCCTTTACGTTGGAGGAATATTTAACACCCTTAGGCAGCCCCTGTGCCCACTGTATTTTTCTTCTGGAGATATGATGTGGTCTTGTGTCTGTCAAGATCATCTCAAGTAAGCAGTAAGGCAGGTTTCCTGTTCTCAGGTGGGTCATTTGACTTTTCTCAGTGGTTCATAGCGGAACATTTCTTGAAAACCAAACATGCCAATAACTACACAAACTACGTTAAAACACTCTTCCTGGGCTGAAGAACCCAATACAGGAAGTAAGAGTGGATCGAACAACCAGAATACACCTCTAAGAAGCGGGGGTGGGGGGCGTTAGGGGGGTCATCGCTGTGCTCTTCCTACATGGTTCAGGTTGTCTTGAACTGCAGTGAAAATTGAGGCTGTGGTGGATAGCGCAATCTTATCTGCCTTTTCCTAGAAAATACATAAGGGGCTGGGCATTTATAAGCAGCTCAGCTTTGAGAACTGGAACCTAATGCCCTCTCTCACCTCACTCCAGTAATACTTAATCTAGCCATAATTAGCCAACCAGAGAAGATAGGAAAGAGATGTCAAGGTCTAGAGCACTTCAGAACTGAGCACTCCATCCAACAAGGGGAGTAATCAAGTTTTTTCTCCACCCCTTCCCCTCGGTGACTCTTGGAGTGCACTTGGGACGCAGGGTTCAGATGGCTCGGAAAGTTCTGGGGCGCTGATAAGATCATACAAGTTCTGGGAAAATTTTTACCTCAGGAAATTCTAGTTGTCCAGGTTTTCTATAGAGCACTACATGGCATTTAATGTGTGGGGGGAAAAACTGAAAGGTTTTATGAGAGGGAAACCTGAGCAGTTTCATGAGAACACGTTAACTTGCCCGACTGTAGTCTGTTCTAACAGCTTAACAAAACAATAGATGAAACAAAACCACGAGATCGTAGCAAACAGAACGGAAAAAACAGAGCAATGACTAACAAGAACAGTCTTTTCATAAAAATCATGTTTTGGAATTTCTATGAAGTAATCATAAAGATAAATCTGAAATTCTTTGGTCTGAGTTCATTCATTTATTCATTCATTCATGCATGCATTCATTTAGTATATACCATGCGCCAGTCCCATATACGCAAGGGGCCGGGAATGCAATGTAAGGAGAGATAGCACTGCCCCAGCCCTCAAGGCTGTATAGTCTCACAGGCAAAGCACTCTACAGACATGAACAAGGGAAGTGCAGGGGTGGGGAGGGCAGAGATGGGGGTCCTCACTAGGCTATGGTGCCTGAGAATATAAACTCCTGTAGGAGTTCATGTTGGATAGTTGACCTAAGGTCTCAAGGTTGAGGATGGTTTCATTTAGGAAAAGAGGGTAGGGGAATGGGAGATGTTCTGGGCAGAGGAAACAGCATGTGCAGAGTTCTCATGGCAGGAGGGAAGAAGATGCACTGGAGGAAATGGAGGAAGGCCACCATGACCAGAGCTCAGGGTGTGAGGGGAAGGTCATGGGACATGGGGCTGGAGGGCGAGGCTGCACTGATATCATGCAGTCAAGGATTTCAAGCAGGAGAAATACCACAACTGCTTTGCCTGTAGTGTGCAGGGTGGACTGGGGTCACGTGAATGTGGAGCTCTGGCTATAGCCTGGGTTGAGGGGCTGTGGTTTGGGTGATGGTTGGAGCCATGGATGGATGCAGGAAGTCTGGAAGGGGTTAAATTGATAGGACTTGACAAATGAGAGATGAGGCATGAGGAAGAGGGAGAGATCCAGGGTGGTGCTCAAGTTTATGGCACAGAGAATGTGCTAGAATGGATAACGTTACCTTTTTTTTTTTTTTTAAAGGAATCCTAAGGTTTTCTAGAAAAAAGTCTTTTTGGTGTACTTCTCCGTAAGGATGGACAGATTTGCTTATGGAGAATCTTTAGGGAATGAAATGGGCGGTAGGGGAGGGATGCAAATACCAAAGTGAGTGGCCCTAGAAGTCCAGAACTTGAAGTGTGAACATTGCTTGGAATTGACATCTTGAGTAAGGACAGGTGGAAGGTCATAAAGACGGTCCTGACACATTTTGTACAAGTAATTTGAATGAAAGATTAGAACAGAGACGAAAAGGAAGCCTACTGTGAGGAGTGTGTAAAGCATGGCTGTATTTGAATAAGAAAATTGGAAGGAATTATCAGGTTTTATTGTCTAGGGAACATCCTTACCCAACCAACGATCGTTACTTTAAAAGTAAAGCTTGAAATTTGGGAAATTACATTTGTATAAATGGCAAAACCGGACTTGTTTTGTTTTCTAAGGTGATTGATATGCCCGAACACAACCCTGGCAATTTGGGAGGAACAATGAGACTGGGAATCAGAAGAACTGTTTTCAAAACTGAAAATTCAATATTAAGTAAGTGTCTACGATCGTTTGTTCTCTCAGAGGTCGGGGCGGGTGGTTCGCGTGGCTCTGTGCAGACACAGCCGCAGTCAGAGTCCTCTGGAGCCCACGCCGCCCCTTCCACCTCTCCAGCTTCCCTTCCAGTAGCTCCAGGTGCTGTGACTCTTTATCCCACCTGTCCCATTTGCCTTTGCTGCTCCTCCTGCTTTCCCCCTAGTCTCCCCGGAAGGCTTGGTAGAAAGCCTGTGAAGGCCCCTTCTTATTTGACCGCCACGACACTGGGCCCAGCGGGCTGCTCTGTGATTTACCGATGCTCCTGGAGATGACCTTGCACGGGGAGAGCCCTGATTCACCCACTTCTTTCCAAGCCACAGTTTTCTCCACTACAATGAAACCAGCTCCCTGTTTACTTCTTTGATGTCTGACTGGTGTCAGCTACTAATTTACAAACTTCTTAAGGAGTAGAGCAATTAAGTCTGAGAAGTGTATTTCTCTGTTCCCCCAGCAGCTTTAGGTCGGGGAGAGGAAAATATGATGGGGCTTGCCATCTGATATTTGCTCATCTTTCACTCCCGATAAGGTTACTCTAATTTCTGTGGAACTTATTTTCATAGATTAACACATTATATGAGACTAACATAAAGCAAGAAAAACCCCAGAGCCCTGAATTCAGTTTAATAAAGACATCTTGAGTGCCTACTCTGTGCCATATGCACTGTGCTAGATTCTGCAGATACAGTAGTGCCCAGGACAAATATCAGCCCTGTCCTCCCCCAGGGCCTCAAAACAAGTGGAAAGAGTGTCATGAAAGGGAACATGAAAGGTGCTGAAAGGGCCGGAAGCAGGGGAAGGGAACCCAGGTATCTTGGGTGTCCAGCATCATTCCCATGAAGTTATAAGCATATCTTAGAAAAATGACTTCTTAACGAAGAATAAGACCAGAAATAGGAGTTCCTCCTTTATGGATGATAAACAGCTTCTTTTAATTTTTTAAGTTTATTTTTTTTATAAAAAAATTTTTTTTCAACGTTTTTTATTTAGTTTTGGGACAGAGAGAGACATAGCATGAACGGGGGAGGGGCAGAGAGAGAGGGAGACACAGAATCGGAAACAGGCTTCAGGCTCCGAGCCATCAGCCCAGAGCCTGACACGGGGCTCGAACTCACGGACCGCGAGATCGTGACCTGGCTGAAGTCGGACGCTTAACCGACTGCGCCACCCAGGCGCCCCTAAGTATATTTTTTTATTTGAGGGGGGAGGGGCACGGAGAGAGGGAGAGAGAGACTCCTAATCTGCACCGACACAGGACTTGATCCCATGAACCCGTGAGATCATGATCTGAGCCGAAATTAAGAGTCCCGCACTTAACCGACTGAGCCACACAGGTGCCCCAGTGATAAACAGCTTCTAAGGAATATAAAGCTTCCTAGTAAGAATGAAATTTAAAAAAGAAAAGTTTCAAGGCACATTTCTTTACTCTCTCTGGGTAAGAAACCATTGTTCTCTAAATGACTTTTTTCTTTAAGAATATAAGAATTTTTTCTCTCTGTGGATATTAGTAGTGATTCTTCAGCTTTCAAATGTTTTCAAATACTTTGAAACTTTGTTCAAATAATTGCCTAAGAGACAAACAATGGTTAGTGAGAAAGTTAATGTTTTAGAATTGTATCTGTTTTATGTAAAAGATTCACTGCTAATTGTACTAAGCTTCTAAAAGAGAGCATTGTCTTCAAAATATTTTAAATTTTGATCTGTCTTGATAGAAATAAGACTGATTTAGGATTTGTTTTTCTTTACAGTAGGCATAAAAGTAATGTCGATGATTTTTATGAATCTTGAATACAACAAAGCTTTACAAAAGTAATGGGCTGACTAGAGAACAAAAATCCTTGCTTTTAATTAATATCTTTTGCCTACTTTGAAAAAAAATTGTAATAGCTTTATTGAGATATAATTTACATACCATACAATTCAACTACTAAAAGTATGTAGTTCACTGTTTTTTATTATATTCACAGAGTTGTACAACTACCACGACAGTCAATTTCTGAACATCTTTGTCACTTCAAAAAGAATCCCTCTTTCCTTTTAGCTATGGACCGGCCCCCCTCAGTCCTAAGCAACCATTAATCTACTGTCTCTACAGATTTGCCTGTTAGGAACACTTCATATAAGTGGAACCATATGACATATGACATTTTGTGTTTGGCTTATTTCATTTAGCATAATGTTTTAAGGTATATGTACATTGTAGCACGTATCAGCACTTCATTCCTTTTTAGGGCTGAACACTATTTCATTGTATGGTTAGACTACATTTTGTTGATATGTTCATCAGTTGATGGACATTTGGGTTGTTTCCGTGCCTGCCTTAATTTTTTTTTAAAAGTCTATTTTATTTATTTTGGAAGAGGGAGAGAGAGAGTGCAAGAGCAGGGGAGGGGCACAGAGAGAAAGGGAGAGAGAATCCCAGGGAGGCTTCTCGCTGTCAGCGCAGAGCTGGACGCAGGGCTCAAACTCATCAACCATGAGATCATGACCTGAGCCGAAATCAAGAGTCCAACGCTTAACTGACTGAGCCACCCAGGCGCCCCAGGCCTGCCCTTAAATTTAAACTGTGCTTCATAGTTTGCAAATGTCATATGAGTGTGTGAACCTGTGAGCCTCAGGATGCATAAGGTTTTGCCCTTGCACTTGTGTCGTGTTGGAGATGAGAGATACGAATACGACCACTGGCCATGGCTGTATTGAGTGTCATAAAAATATAAAAACAAATAGCACCATAGTATCTTGTGGATTTCTTCCCCCTAATTGGCATATTTCTTTTGCAGCATTTTTTCTCTAGTCAGCCCATTACTTTTGTAAGGCTCCCCCCACAGCCCCCTCATCAGCATATTTCTGCAAAATGGAACAAAATACATTTGCTTACATTGCTTCTGAAAATAATTTATAGTTTTGATGGAAAGCATTTGATGCTATTCATTCATTATTTAAATTTGATTTATGGGCCTGTGATTGCAGTGCTCTGGGTCGAATGGAAAAACAGAAAAGTAAAGGTTTATTTTTGTTGTTGTTGTTTTGTTTTGTTTTGTTTTTTAGTAAAAGAGAATACTTTGGAATAGGACCAGAGCCTAGAGATATTGGTGGACACAAAGGCTGGATTACTAAAGTGATTCTGATTTTTATATTCATCAGGAACAAATTCCTTTTTTTTCTTAGAGTCCTTAGTTCCCTAAGGTTCATGAAAACTAGGAATTTGATTTTTCTTTTTTCTTTTTTTTAACCACTTTATTGAGGCATGATTGACATACAAACAGCCATACATATTTCATGTATGCAGCGAGATGAGTTGAATTTGAGTTTTTGGAAGTGGAGATTATAGGTATAAATTGATTTGGACCAAAGTACTACTAATCATCATTTGCTCTATTTGTAAGAATTGTGTTCCCAGAGGTTCACTCCTGTCCTGCGTTCTGTATGTGTGTGTTGTCCTTGTCTACAAAGGCTTTTGCTTATTAAAGGACTAATGACAGTGTGGGGGGAAATTATCAAAGCTGGTTCAAAGGTCTTCACAAACAAGATATTTTTCTAGACTGCATTTCTCTAACACTTCACCTAAGTATTAATTGCATATTCATGATCTTTTCTTTTCTTTAAATGTTTATTTATCTTGAGAGAGAGAGAGCACGTGCAAGCAGGGGAGGAACAGAGGGAGAGGGAGAGAGAGAGTCCTAAGCAGGCTCTATGCTGTCAGCACTGAGCCCGATGTGGAGATCGAACCCATGAACCGTGAGATGATGATCTGAGCTGAAATCAAGAGTCAGATGCTTAACTGACTGAGCCACCCAGGTGCCCCTACTGATTCATTTCTTATTTCTAAACACTTCAGGATGTTTCCAGCATTTTGTTAGAAAAAATGGTAATGTGTACATCTTGACACAGTGTTTATGTTCTTTTGATTGTTTCCTTAGAATAGATTTCCAGGACTCGGACTATTAGGTCAAAGGATGTGAACACATTTATGACTGATAATTCTGCCAGATTGTTTGATGGAAGAGGTGAACCAGTTCATAATGATGTGAACTACACTGTACTGTTCTTGCTTTCTCTAATCGCTTTGCTAGTGTTTTTATCATTTGTCTTTTTGCTTTATTAGCAGAACAAAAAGGACCCTTTATTATTGTACTTTATGTTGCATTTCTTTTCATTACTACATTTCTTTTTCATTTTCTTTCCATTACTACATTACTGCATTTCTTTCCACTACAAAGTGGAAAGTTCCCCCACCCCAAAATGTTGGTTTATTTGTGTATATGCTGTCCGTGTTCCCATCAACACTTAAACATGGGAAGGGAGAGATCTACGAGCCCAAAGTCTATTACCTAAATGGTCTAAACCAGAGGTTAATAAACTTTTTCTGTTAAAGCCCAGAGAGTAAATATTTTCAGCTTTGGGGTCACACGATCTTTGATGTAACTGCTCAACTCTGCCATTGTAGTGTAAAAGCAGCCAGAGGCACATATGTAAAGGAACAAGTGTGGCTGTGTGCCAGCATACCTTTATTTATGGGGGCTGAAATGTGAATTTCATGTAATTTTAATGCGTCATGAAATATTCTTTCGATTTTTTTCTTCCACGCATTTGAAAATGTAAAAACCATTCTTCATTCGAGGGTTGAACATAGTCAGGGGATTCCTGGTTTGCCTCGGAGTTGCCATGGCTTGCCAAATCCTAGTCTATACCAAGAAGCACAGGCCGAACGTGGTGTAAGGCCCAGGCAGTAAGGCTGTTACCCTCCTGGAAAGTACTCAGGGTATCTCCCCACTTGTCTGCTTGCCTGCCTAAATATACCACGTAGTGACAGGATAAGGCTCATGGTCAGTGGGTGGTCAGAACAGGCCGGGACCACTCTTCTCACATAGTTTCAAGTCTTCTACTGGAATGGGTGGCCCTGACCTCACAGCCCACCACTATAATCACTCTCCAAAATGCAACTCCTAAAGCATGCATTTTAGGGTGCCCGGGTGGCTCAGTCACTTGAGCGTTGGACTCTTGATTTGGGCTCAGATCATGATCTCACAGTTTGTGAGATTGAGCCCTGCGTCCGGCTCTGCGCTGACAGCTCGAAGCCTGCTTGGGATTCTCTCTCTCCCTCTTTCTCTGCTCCTCACTCACTCACTCTCTCTCTCTCTCTCTCTAAATAAATAAATAAGTAAACTTAAAAAAAATGTTTAAAAAAACATGCATCTTACCACTGGTGAATTCATTAAACAGCTCTACTTACCCTTCAGATCTGTAGATTTCATTGCATGTAAATTACATACCCTCAATTTTTCTTTTTTTTTAATTTTTTTAACGTTTATTTATTATTGAGAGACAGAGAGACACAGAGTGTGAGCAAGGGAGGGGTAGAGAGAGGGGGAGACACGGAATCCGAAGTGGGCTCCAGGCTTCAAGCTGTCAGCACAGAGCCTGACGCGGGGCTCGAACTCACAAACCACGACCCGAGCCGAAGTCGGACGCTTAGCCAACTGAGCCACCCAGGCGCCTCACACCCTCAATTTTTCAAAACCACATTTTGTCTCAATACATAGATGGCAGGACTTGTCTCACAGTGACATGCTTACTTGGTTGATTAACTCATTAGATGACACCTGAAAAGCAGGGCGAGATGGTGCAGAGCAGGTTAAGTATTAAGTGGAGTGCTTTGAAGAGTGAGAAATCAAAAATGAGGCATGACTGGAGATGGAGTGGGTCAGGCTCAGGTGAGAGAGGAACCAGGGAAAGCACCAGGGAACTTTTTTATGAGAGGGTTTTAAGACTCCAAAAATAAACTTTATCGTTTTGCTTGTGGCTCTCAACTGAGTGTGAGAGATGGGGACGTAGTAAAATACAAAGCAATTCAGACAAGGTTCAGAGCTCATTAAGGGGACGGCTGACAACTTGTTTGATGGTTATAGTTTCCAAAATATTACCGTCCCCAGGCTTCATTTTTTTAGCCAGGTCCCAGATATGTTGCTGAGGCATCCAGGAAAGGGAGCATGTCTTTGTGCTAAGTGTGTTCTTCAAACCAAACTGCCACCTACCAGAAAGAACGTGCTTTTCGGATGTAGCATGTTTTAATACTGCACAATCTGGGGGGCGTCCGGGTGGCTCAATCCGTTGAGCATCCAACTCTTGGTTTCAGCTCAGGTCAGGCTCTCACAGTTCGTGGGATGGAGCCCCGCATCGGGCTCCGAGCTGACAAGGAGCCTGCTTGGGATTCTATCACCCCACCCCACCCCTCACTCTCTGTCCCCCTCCCCCACTCTCTCTCAAAATAAATAAATAAACTTTAAAAACTACTGCACAATCTGGTGTGTGTATGCACTGGTGGGGATGCTAGAGTAGACTCAGTTTAAAGCAATCCCGTATTTGATGTGCAATTTGAGAAACTCTGTTCTCCAAACCAACACCCAAATGGTCAGGGAGCCCTTGGTTTTAGAAACAGGAATGCTGTAGGGGTGGAAGGGTGCAGAGCAGACCTGAGCACTTGAGGTGGGGTGGGGGGTGCGGGCAGAGGAGGGAAAGGGCCACCCCATGAGCACAGTGCTGGTCGTTGGGGTCGTTAAAAGCAAGTGGATGATGGGGTGCCTGGGTGGCTCAGTCGTTTAAGCGTCCGACTTCTGCTTAGGTCATGATCTCACAGTTCGTGGGTTCGAGCCCCACATCGGGCTGTGTGCTGACAGCTCAGAGCCTGGAGCCTGCTCAGATTGTGTCTCCCTCTCTCTCCACCCCTCCCCCACTCACGCTCTGTCTCTCTTTCTCTCTCTCTCTCTCTCAAAAATAAATAAACATTAAAAAAGTTTTTTAAAAAGCCAGTGGCTGCCATTTTGCCCTGTAGGGGTGTCCAGTGCAGTGGAGAATGTGGCACATTTTGAGAGGAATTAGAAGCCCTCTGCAGTGCAGTCTATCCAGCTGGAGACCAGGTCCTGGTGATTTCCCATCACAATTCTGAGAAGATGACCCTCATCGTCAGGGCAGATGACAAGGGATGGTGAGACTTGACACAGCTGTGTCAAGCTCCTGAGCATGATGTTGGCAGCAAGTGGAAATTGAGTGCTTTAGGAACAGACTCACTTCCTTTTGGGGATCTTCTTTGCATTTCGTCAGGATGAGGAGGAGGGC